>NW_017673394.1:54900-94576 GCF_001879085.1 Nicotiana attenuata
GACCGAGCCGAACGAAGCCTGTCCTGAATGATCTCGACCTTATCCAAGGCCTCCTGAACTAGATCGGTACCCAATAACCGATCGTGCATCCGTGTTAATTATTTCGACTGGAGACCGACATCGCCTACCATACAACACCTCATATGGAGCCATCTGAATGCTGGACTGGTAGCTGTTGTTGTAGGCAAACTCTGCTAAAGGCAAAAACTGGTCCCACGAGCCTCCAAAATCAATGACACAGGCTCGGAGCATATCCTCCAAAATCTGAATAGTCCGCTCGGACAGACCGTCCGTCTGAGGATGAAACGCTGTGCTCAACTCAACCCGTGTGCCCAACTCTCGCTGAACTGCACCCCAGAAGCGCGAGGTAAACTGCGTACCCCGGTCCGAAATGATAGATACCGGCACACCATGAAGGCGAACAATCTCCCGGATATAGATCTCAGCTAACCTCTCGGATGAATAGGAGACTGCCGCAGGAATGTAATGCACTGACTTGGTCAGCCTATCAACAATAACCCATATCGAGTCGAAGTTCTTCCGAGTCAACGGAAGTCCAGTAACGAAATCCATGGTAATCCTCTCCCACTTCCACTCGGGAAGCTCAATCCTCTGAAACAATCCACCAGGCCTCTGATGCTCATACTTAACCTGCTGACAGTTCAAACATCGAGCCACATATGCAACAATATCCTTCTTCATCCTACGCCACCAATAATGCTGCCTCAGATCCTGATACATCTTCGCGGCGCCCGGGTGAATAGAATACCGAGAACTATGGGCCTCCGCTAAGATCAACTCTCGAATCCCATCGACATTGGGCACACAAACTCGCCCCTGCAATCTCAAAACACCATCATCATCTAAGGTCACCTTCGTGGCACCTCCACGCTGCACCGTGTCTCTCAGGACACACAAATGGGGATCATCAAACTGCCGATCACGGATACGCTCCAATAATGAAGAGCGAGCGACCGTGCAAGCTAACACTCTGCTAGGCTCAGAAATATCCAACCTCACAAATCTATTGGCCAAGGCCTGAATATCCAAAGCAAGCGGTCTCTGCCTGACCGGAATATAAGCAAGACTACCCATGCTGGCGGACTTTCTACTCAATGCATCGGCCACCACATTGGCTCTCCCCGGGTGATACAAAATAGTAACATCATAATCTTTCAATAACTCCAACCATCTCCTCTGCCTCAAGTTCAACTCCTTCTGCTTGAACAAGTACTGAAGACTCTTGTGATCAGTGTACACCTCACACGTCACACCATATAGGTAATGCCTCCAAATCTTCAAAGCATGAACGATGGCTGCCAACTCTACATCATGAACCGGATAATTCTTCTCGTGGATCTTCAACTGCCTCGAAGTATAGGCTATGACTCTACCATCCTGCATCAATACTGCACCAAGCCCAATACGGGAAGCATCACAATAGACTGTATAAGGCCCTAAACCTGTGGGCAAAACCAATACCGGTGCGGTAGTCAGAGCTGCCTTGAACTTCTGAAAGCTCGCCTCACACTCATCTGACCATCTGAACTGGGCACCCTTCTGGGTCAATCTGGTCATCGGGGCTGCAATAGATGAAAACCCCTCCACGAATCGACGATAGTAGCCCGCTAACCCCAAGAAACTCCGAATCTCTGTAGCTGATGCTGGTCGAGGCCAGTTCTTGACCGCCTCTATCTTCTTCGGGTCCACCTGAATACTCTCTGCTGATACAACGTGACCCAGAAATGCAACCGAACTCAACTAGAACTCACACTTGGAGAACTTGGCATATAACTGACTATCCCTCAGAGTCTGAAGAACCACCCTAAGGTGCTGCTCGTGCTCCTCATGGCCGCGGGAGTACACCAAAATATCATCAATAAAGACTATCACGAACATGTCCAAATATGGCCTGAACACTCGGTTCATCAACTCCATGAATGCTGCTGGGGCATTGGTCAACCCAAACGACATGACCAGGAACTCATAATGCCCATAACGAGTGCGGAATGCTGTCTTAGGGACATCAGATGCCCTAATCCTCAACTGGTGGTAGCCAGATCTCAAGTCTATCTTTGAAAATACCCTTGCACCCTGAAGCTGGTCGAACAAATTGTCAATCCTCGGCAGTGGACACTTGTTCTTAATCATCACTTTGTTCAATTGCTGGTAATCAATGCACATCCTCATCGAACCATCCTTTTTCTTCACAAATAACACCGGCGCACCCCAAGGCGAAACACTGGGTCTAATGAAGCCCTTCTCAAGCAAATCCTGTCCCTCGTCACTCCAAACGGGGCTAATCTGGTAAAGCCAAGGTCACGGTCTTGGCGTGACAATCCAAGATAGCATGATACGGGGACAACCAATCCATCCCTAATATAACATCGAAATCCACCATGTCTAAGAGCAATAAATCAACACGGGTCTCAAGACCCTCAAACACTACCACACAGGAACGATGAACTCGTTCGACCACTATATAATCACCCACTGGTGTAGATACATATACAGGAACACCCAAGGCATCACTAGGCATAACCAAGTAGGGTGCAAAATAGGACGACACATATGAATACGTAGACCCAGGGTCAAATAACACTGAAGCATCCCTATCACAGACCAGAATAGTACATGTAATGACTGCATTTGAAGACTCAGCCTCTGTCCTGGCTGGAAGAGCATAACACTGGGGCTGGGCCCCACCTCCCTGAACCATATCTCTGGGACGATCGACTGCTGGCTGGCCTCTACCTCTGGCGGTCCGAGCTCCACCTCTATGATCTCTACCTCCACCTCTATGACCTCTACCCCCGCCTCTAGCTGGCTGGGCGGCCTATGGATCACCTGGTGCCTGAATCATGGGACGAGGACCCTGCTGCTGAGAGCTGTCAGAAGCTCGAGGGCAATACCTGGCAATATGTCTCGTGTCGCCACACGTGTAACAAGCCCTCGGCTGCTAAGAATAACGGAGTGGTGGTGCGCTGATAGGTGCTGATGGTGAACAGAAGAGCTGCTGGTCAGAATAATGCGGCTGAGAACCACGACCACCTGAAGTACCATGTGAGAGCTGTAGGGCTGACTGAAAGGGCCTCGGAGGACGGCCTCTACCATAAGAATCCCCACATCCAGACGAGGTACCACTGAACCTACCTACATGACGGGGCCTCTTATCTGACCCATGACCACCTCCCCGTACAAGAGCCATCTCAACTCTACGGGCCGCGTTGGCCGCCTCCTGAAACGAAATCTCACTCCCGGCTCCCATAGCCATCTGGAGACGGATCGGCTGGATCAACCCATCAATAAACCTCTGTACCCTCTCTCTCTCGGTTGGGAGTATAACAATAGCATGGCGTGCTGAGATCAATGAACCGGGTCTCATACTGAGTGACTGTCATAGAGCCCTGCTGGAGGCGCTCGAACTGCCTGCGAAGAGCCTCTCGCTGAGTAACTGGGAGAAACTTCTCCAAAAACAACTCTGCAAACTGGTCCCAAGTCAATGATGGCGACCCTGCTGGTCTGGAAACAATAGTCCCTCCACCAAGTCTTGGCGGATCCTGAGTTTGAAAAGTGGCGAAGTCGACCCTATTGCGTCTCCACAATACCCATAAGTCCGAAGAACCTCATTGCAGCTATACAAGAAATACCTGCGGGGTCCTCTGAAGAAGCACCACTGAAATAGTGTGGTGAATATAAAGCTATATTCGATATAACATTACCTAATTACACTTATATTAGTGCATAGTATAGCGTATAGTATATATATTATATTATATAAGCTACATTCGATATAATATTACCTAATACACTATTATACTTAGTGCATAGTACTAGCGTAAGTGTATATATATATATATATATATATATATATATATATAATAAAGCTACATCGATATAATATTACCTAATACACTTATAATTAGTGCATAGTATAGCGTATAGTATATATATATTATATATATATAAGCTATATTCGATATAAACATTACCAATACCTTATACTTAGTGCATAGTATAGCGTAAGTATATATATTATATATATAAGCTACATTCGATATAATATTACCTAATACACTTATACTTAGTGCATAGTATAGCGTAATTGTATATATATATATATATATATATATATATATATATATATATATATATATATATATAAGCTATATTCGATATAATATTACCTAATACACTTATATTTAGTGCATAGTATAGCGTAAGTATATATATTATATACATATAAGCTACATTTGATATAATATTACCTAATACACTTATAATTAGTGCATAGTAAAGCGTAAGTATATACATTATATATATATATATATAAGCTATATTCGATATAACATTACCTAATACACTTATACTTAGTGCATAGTATGGCGTAAGTATATATATTATATATATATATAAGCTACATTCGATATAATATTACCTAATACACTTATACTTAGTGCATAGTATAGCGCAAGTATATATATATATATATATATATATATATATATATATATATATATATATATATATATATATATATATATATATATATATATATAAGCTACATTCGATATAATATTACCTAATACACTTATAATTAGTGCATAGAAAAGCGTAAGTATATATATTATATATATTTTTCACGATCCAAAATCCACTAAGGGTCGTGATGGCGCCGGACACCGCTGTCAGGCACGCCATTCGCAGATGCGGTCCCGCTTCTGCGGGCTTCTGCGGAACACTGACTGCATCTGCGGTCTTATCCAGCTGCCCCTCTTCCGCTTCTGCGACTATCCTTCCGCAGATGCGGTCCCGCTTTTGCGGAATCTTGACCACATCTGCGGTCCTCGAGCCTTGACCAACCTTCCGCTTCTGAGGCTTTCTTTCCGCTTCTGCGGGCCGCTTCTGCGGATAACCAACCGCAGAAGCGAAAATACCAGCAACCAGATCCTTTAGCTGTCCAAAGATTCCAAATTTCGATTCGTTAATCACCCGGAATCCACCCAAGGCCCCCCGGGACCCCAACCAAACATACCAACCAATCCCAAAACACATTACAGACTCGCTTGAAGCCTCAAATCACATCAAACAACGCTAAAATCATGAATCGACCTCCAATCCAAACTTAATGAACTTCAAAAATTCAAACTTCTATTTCCGATGTGTAAACCTATCAAATCACGTCCGATTGACCTCAAATTGTGCGTTCAAGTCATATTCGACATTACAGACCTACTCCAACTTTCGGAATTGGATTCCAACCCCGATATCAAAAAGTCCACCTCCGGTCAAACTTCTCAAAAGCCTTCAAATTTCTATCTTTAGCCAAATGGTTCCAAAATGACCCACGGACCTCCGAATTCACTTTCGATTGCGCCCCCAACTCCGGAATCACCATACGGGGCTATTCACAGTCTCGTAATCCCAAACGGACATTGATAACACTGAAATGCACCTCAAGCCAAACTTATGAAATTTCTTCTAAAATGCTAACTTCCACACTAGGCGCCAAAACGCTCCCGGGTTATCCGAAACCCGAACCGGGCATAAGACCAAGTCCGAAATCATCATACGAATTGGAACCTTCAGATCCCGATTCCGAGGTCATTTACTCAAAAATCCCATCCTAGTTCATTCTTCCAACTTTAAGCTTCCAAAATGAGAATTCTCTTTCCAAATCAACTCTGGACATTCCCGAATTTCAATTCCGACGACGCGTACAAGTCATAATGCCTTAAATGAAGCTGTTCATGGCCTCCGACTGCTGAACGGAGCGCTAGGACTCAAAATGACCGGTCGGGTCATTACATTCTCTCCCACTTAAACATACGTTCGTCCTCGAACGTGCTTAGAACTACACTGAAGTAGTCCGAAATCACTGGTTAACTCCTCATGCACCTTCCCGTGCTACCACAACTCACTTGAGCACCTCAGCTCGATCAATTCTGAAGATATTCCCTTTTATTCGAGCAGATAGGCCTTAGAGTCTAATTCCAACATCCGAAATTCTCTGTCAGGCCTGTTTCCAACATACGAACATCGTATTAATCACTACACGTTGTACCCAAACATGACTGCACAACTTTGCTGAATTCACACCTTGCATCATTTTACTGACCGGACTGCAATAACATTTTCTGATCAACTTAGTCGAAATTCCACGAATCTGATGCCCCCATTGCACCCCATGACATACACAGGTCTTACCCTAACTCTTACAATACCGCCACAATGAAAGAGGTGTGCAGAAATTCATAATCAACTGCCGAATCAACCAATCATTTGGGTCTATACTCCCGACGATAACCATCACCTCATTCTGAACCATATAATGGTCTTAGCTCCTTAATGTACTTCATATAGTCAGATTGCACTGATCCTAATTCCAATGATCTCGTCTCACCCAGTACGAACTGCTCAGGCAATAAGCCACCCCAGACATAATCAAAAGCCACATATGATGCTACAATGTGCCAATAGGCTACCATAACGAACGCGATATAAAGGTGTCACACCTCCTTTTTGATTACTACACCCGCAAGGATATAATAAAGGGAGTTATTTCCAACTTGAAGTGACAATCGGGACGGGATTCATTATTAATACTCAGAGTCGCCACTTGGGAAATTAATGGTGTACCAAGTCACCTATCGAATCCCGAGCCGAGGAAATTATGACTCTGTTAATAGTCAGCGAACCAGAAATCCGAGTAAGGAATTCTGTTAACCCGGGAGAAGGGGTTAGGCATTCCCGGGTTCCGCGGTTCTAGCACGGTCGCTCAACTATTGTATTTGATTTTGTCTGATTTCGAAGTATGTTCCAGCATTTACACACATATTACAAAATTGATTCGACACTATGCTGATTAAATCTAACACCTATTTAACTATCAATACATCACAGTCCAAACAGCACACTTCAAAACCAAACATATGAACATTTGTATTCCATTTCAAGCTTAATGTTACAGCAGGGCAAATTCGAATGTGTATCTGGTAATTGCAAATAAGGAAAGGGAGAGATTAGCAGCAGTAACAACTTCAGCAGCAGCTCAGAAAACCAGTTTAAAATCTCAACAACAGTCCAGCACAAACCCAATAACTCAGAATAAATTAGAGAGCCAATAGAGTTCACAGATTAACCCAAACAGCACCAAACGGCTAAAATGAACCCAGGACTGACATCCCCAGTAAACAAACAACAAATCAACCTGGACTAAGTAAAATCTCATGCATACATGATTCGAACAGCTTGTGAATATCCAAAGTGAGCATACACAGATGAGTTCAGGTTACTTCTTATCCTTAATGAGCCAGGAAATGGGATTAATGACTGAAATTTGAGAATGAGGTTAGGAGAGATTAATGGAATAGTAATTTTTACTTTTCTGTTGTTTTCTGAAACTTGAGGATGATCAGGGGGTTTTGAGGGGGGGGGGGGGGGGTCGAGATGGCTACCAAAAAAACTCCCTTACTCAAGGCAAATGAATGCCTATTTATAGGTGAACTTAATCCAATTTCAGATTTTTCCCTTTACCCCCTTAGTCCCTATTCTAATTTCAGTGTTCACCCCATTATTTCTGACTTGTTACACAAGCAACTAACTTAAGTTTATTAGAACCTACACTATAGTCCCTCCTAGAAAGTTCTATGCCTATTACAATCTCTATTCTATCCTTACCCCTCTTCAAAAATTACCAAATCTGCTGAAAGTACCCTTTTCCTATGCCTAAACTACCCTTTGAACCTCCTGAAATTACTAGCCTACATTAACTACACTAAACTTTCTAATTGACCCTGGTCCAAATAACTATTTCTGCAAATTAACCAGCCACCAATCCAATCGCAAATCCTAAATTCAAATAACTACTGATTTTTGGATTAACAATTACTAATAACAAGTCAAAGTAAAACATGCTCAAATAGTATTGATTAAAACTGTAAGCAAACAGATTCGACACACACAACTAATAGAACAAACTTAAACATTCATGAGGCCTGGAGAAGATTTAAGCGACTCAAAACTTAAACTAAATCCTAAACATGATCAATCCTAATTCTAAAGGACTCAGTCACAACTAAATTGACAAACGACCCAATTCTTACTATTGATTAAAAGACACTGAAGATTAACAAATCAGAAACAGGCTAACCTAGTTGAACACTGGTTCAACCGAAAAAATGAGGAGAAATAAACTCATGCCCTAAATTGATTGATCAAGAGGAAATATCAGTCAAGATGAAAAGACTAACGCAGAAGAACAAGGAAAACTTACTTAGTCTGAGCACTCGACTGACTATGGGGTGAACTCTTACCGGCCATTTGTTTGAATCCTCCGGGATTCTTGACGCCTAACATCCCTAATCGTGTGTTTTCAAAAGAATACACATGATTAGGGAAATCACGGTCCAAAATCCCTAAAATTTTCTGAGCTAGGGTTCTGCCGGTTCTAAGATCTGAAATTCGAGAGCATCTGGCAAGATTCGAAAGGTTTTTGGTTAGGGATTAATGATGGGGGAAGGATGAGGGACATTTGCTACGAATTTGGGCCAGTTTGGGTGAGTTTACGACTTGGCCGGAACTTTGATGGAATATTTGAGGAGACTGGCTATGATTCGAGGGGAGCTGAGGGCATGGTTGGACAGGGGAAGACGAGGGGAGTCAATGGTGTATTTTTGGTGGTCATCGGAGCATCGCCGCCGGCGGCGACGATTTCCGGCCGGCGGCGGACGGCGGAGGCCGGCGGGGGGCGGTGGGGCTAGGGCGGAGGAGGGTGGAAGACGGCGGAGGCAGGCGGGGTTAAGGTTTGTACGAGGAGGATGGGGATTGTCGTTGAGTTTTGTATAAAAATTATTACAGTTTTATTACATTTTGAGAGTCAATTGTGGCCGCCGGATCTGGGGAGATGGATGGTCGTGATTAACGACGTCAAAACGACGTCGTTTGATCAAGAGGCACCTGGACCGGCGGAGCATTTGGGCCTGGGCGTGGGAATTTTGTTTGGGCTAACTGATTTTGGCCCAAATTTGGTCTCCAATTAAGACCATTTTTAATTTTTCCTTCTTTTTCTTTTATCTATTTTTGTGTATATATTTTTTTGTATTTATTTTTCTGATTTTATAAAATGCTAAAACAAAGTAAACTCCTAATTACACTATCTAACTCCTAGAATTACTTATAACTCTATTTAAAGACAAATGCAACTATTTTCTTGCAATTTTCTTTACATTTTATTCTAAAATTAATTACTAAAGTTGTGAAATTAAATCCCTAAATGCCAATGCATATTTTGGTATTTTAATATGGATTAAAATGCACAAATAAAAATGCAACAATTACCAAAGGATGCCACAAAAGTCACAAAAAATTATAAATACTAGAAAACTATTTTGTTTGAAATTTTGGGAATTATAGCTTAGGGCAAAAATCACGTGCTCACAGCTGCCCCTCTTTGCCCGGAAACACGAAGAGTTTTCGTGCAAAGACAAGTGAGCATAAATGAACGATTTTTGCCCGTTTGCATATTCCGTGTGAAGCAATTTTGAAAAAGCTTGACCGCACCCTGCTTCAGAGGTTGCCTACATANATATTAGCACCGAAAATATAGACTTTCCTGCATTAGTGCTCAAGCCTGAAGCATTAGAGAAAGACTACAGCCCTTTTACTAAAAGCATTACTGATTGGTAATTGTCTTTACAAAATAACAGTACATCATCATCTGTGAAGCATAGATGATTCAATTTCAATCATCTGCATTTAATGTGATACCCAAAGTCCCTCATTTCTGCCACCTTATTCAAAATTCTAGTAAGATATTCCATGCACACTACAAATAATAGGGGTGATATTGAATCACCCTGTCGAAGCCCTCTCATTCCACTATATGCTCTCATATAGCCCCTCATTTATTGCTATGTTATACTGAGTAGTACTTATACATGTCACTATCCACTTAATGAATCTATGAGGAAAATTCATTGCATGAAGCATTGTCATTAGGGGCAAGTATTAACATCTGGGAAAACTTTCATTTTCAAATTTTTAATTCCCTTTCTCATCTTCTTTTTCTTCTCTTCTCTTCTCCTCTTATCTCCTACTCAATTTCTTCTTCCTTTTCTTCTCCTTTCTTATCTTCTCTGTATGTTTTTCTTCTTATGCGTTTTCATTATTTCTTCTTATTCTTCATCAACTTCTTCCTTCTCCTCCTCCCCTTCTTCTTCTTCTTACTGTGAAGATTTGTGATTTCTTCTAAAAATAATTGAGGGAATTCTGCAATCCGTAAAAAATAATTGAGAATAGTTTAAACAATTCGAGAGTTGCTTTAGTTCAACCAATCAGGAAATACCCATTTCTGAAGACCTCAGTGACACTTCCAAAAAAGACTCAAAGTCTCTTATAAACCCCCACCCCACCCCACCCCACCCCACCCCACCCCCACCCTCCCACCCCCACAACCGCTCCGTCTTACTTGTCGAAACTCTTCAAATGCTTTTCTAGTTTCAACACCCATCAAGTGTCATATTTCATGGATCCAACTTATCCTGTATATTCTCAGCTCCTAACCTGGTTATTGTTTTCTTTTTTTCTGTTTAAGCTTTTCTTAACATATATAATCTTTAAATTACAGAAAAATATTTGACCGTTCTACCGGAGATGTCGCTGTTGATTTCTATCACCGTTACAAGGTATGGCAGTCCTCATTTAAACTTTTTCTGCTGATATTTATGTTTTAGTGGGTATTAAATAAATATTGCCAAATGTTACAGGAGACATACGTCTACTTAAGGAAGTTGGTATGAAAGCATTCAGGTTATCCATCTCTTGGTCTCGCATTTTACCACGTAAGAATACTTTTTCCAGTTTAATTCACATTTGAAATATGCAGTAATTACAGCAAAATATATAAGGAGGTGAAAAGAAAAAGAGGCAAACTAATACTAGTTGATCGCTCAACTTAATCTTTTTCTTACTTGTTCTAGATGGGAAAGTAAGCAAAGGAGTGAATCCAGAAGGCATAAAATTCTACAACAATGTCATCAATGAGCTTATCTCCAATGGTACTAATAACTTTATCTCATTCCAATATACTATCAGTTTTACGAAACCGTTATAAGGTTTCTAACTTTTCTATTCTTAAAAGGTTTGACGCCATTTATAACACTTTTCCACTGGGACACACCACAAACCCTAGAGGACGAATATGGAGGATTTCTCAGTTCCAAAATAGCGTAAGACGTTAAAGCATTCGAACAGAAATAAGATAGATTTCTATTTATTTTTTTTCTTGAAGGAATTACATAAGTACCTGATGATATTGTGTGATCAATTTACAAGGCAATAAGGTTTGTACTCAATTAATTTTTCAGTTCCTCTAGTCGGGTGTGAGCTGGCCTATTTTTGGATCAAATCCCCCTTTAAAACTGTACATGTGGGTCTTACCACATGCGGTTCACACCATTCGAGGTGCCCAAGCCTAGAATTTATTTGCAAACTTTGTAGTGAATTTGCGAATGACTGTAGTGTGGGTCTTTCCACATGCGGCTCAACGCAATTCGAGGTGATTCAGCCCATAATTCAATTCACAAATTCTGTAGTGAAATTGGGAGTACTCAACCTCAAAAGTAGAGATATCACATATGTTGAATAACCTGATTATGTTATGCCTTAATGTATGCTTCATGTGTATGCATGATTCTTAGTTATAGGCCCATACTTGAAATATCTCGGAAAATCCTGAAATAGATTTCGCGGAAAACCGGCAATATGCGATCTTGGTTGGCCTTTCACCCTAGCCACAAGTCATCCCTGTATTTTGCCACATACGTGTGTTCGGTCCTTCAAGGCCTGTCAGAGCTCTCTTCATACATAATGTACGTAACCACTCATCAAAAAATAGCCGGTAAATGCATACCTTTCTATACTAATGTATACAATATGAATATAGTATACATATTTTATTCATAATTAGTGTATTTTTCTTATATATTTGTCTAGTACTTTAATTATTTTTGACCGACCGACCAAATATATTAAAAGCCCAAATGTTTTAGCTGTCCAGGTAGCGATGCGATCTAAACCTAAAAATTCTTGTCCAATCTAATACCATATTGATATATATTGTGTGATCATCTCATCTAAAACTTTAAGTTATTTAAAAAGCGTAATTTTAATTTCTTAGCTAAATTATGCCTCAAACATATGTACCGAAAGCTGAAGCTGTATATTCATGCGTTCAGGAAGGACTTTGGTGATTATGCGGACATTTGCTTCAAGGAATTTGGTGATAGGGTAAAGCACTGGATCACATTGAATGAGCCATTATCTTATAGCATGTTCGGATATGCAAGAGGTACCTTTGCACCAGGAAGATGTTCGAGTTATGTTGGTAATTGTACGGAGGGTAATTCTGCCACTGAGCCATATATTGTAGCTCACAACATGCTTCTTGCCCATGCAACCGGTGTCAAAGTATATAAAGAAAAATATCAGGTCAGTTCATCCTTCTATCAAAACATGGACCAAGTATATCTTTCTTTTTTCAAAGTAATCATCTACGTAGAAATTTATTTTGGCAGATAATTATTCATCATGTTTTATTTTCTAGTTAAGGAGGTATTTTTTTGCTGAACACCACTAAGCAGTGTGCCTAGCCTCTGATTTTTATTAATAAAATCAAAACATTATTCCCTGCACATCACGAAAAATTAATAAGGAGGTCGTTGACTGGCCGCCAAGTTTAAAAAGGGAAGTTTGCCACAGACTAAAAATTATTTAATTAAATCTTAAATATATCATGAAACTTTTATGACTATGAGAGCATTTCATTAATAGAAAAAATGAGAAATCTGAAGTTATAATAAAAGTTTCAAATATAAAATATGCTTTTTTTTGGAGAAAAAAGTATAANTATATATATATATATATATATATATATATATATATATATATATATATATATATATATATATATATATATTATGTATATTATATACAAAAATTATATAAATTTTATATACTTTTTTTATAATCAAAAATAAATAATTTCTGACGCGGGCTAAAAGTGATAATACCCCTTTTGTAATCGGGATGTTACCTTCTTAAGACGTTCGACTCACCCCCTCCCCCACCTCCAATATACGAAAGTAAAGTTTGGATGCATTTCTAGAATATAATTACTTAAATCAAATATCTTTTATATTAAGTAGTTACAGTTTGGGGAGTTAAGTAATTCCTTTATACAATTTCAAACTTTTTAAAAATATTTTGGTTTATTAACTATGTTAACTTTTTTAAACCTACAAAAAACTACGTTCACTTATCCTTCCTTCATCCCAATTTATGTGACCTTATTTTAGTGGCCACAAATTTTAAAAAGAAATTATGAAACTTGTGATCTAAAATATATCATAGACACTTGAGTGACTATAATAATTTCATTAAAGATAAAATAGAATATTTAAAGTTAATTATTTCTTAATATATTAATGTTCAATTCTTATTGGGAAATACTAAATAGGAAACCATGTCATGTAAATAGGAAATAGAGAGTAGTATATTTCATGTAATCTTCAAATATATAATATTTAATTTTAAAAGTTTTAGAGAATCTATGAGCAAATTAACAGTGAAAATTAGGTGGTTTGACGTTCTTCGAACTCCTTCACCTAAATTGGAACACAGGGAATAACTTTTAGAGCGAACTGATTTTTGTATTATAACTGGATTCGTGAACTGATAAAATTTGAGATAATAAGCCATAATTTGGCAATTTTGATTGCTTTATCAAATGGTCATGTCATTTTTATATCCAAATAATCACAATATATTGTATAGGTTTTTGGATCCAATTACATATGGTGACTACCCAGCCAGCATGCGAGCTAATGTAGGACGTCGGCTCCCGAAATTCACAATGGAGCAGTCAAAGTTAGTGAAAGGATCGATGGATTTCCTAGGAATGAATTACTATACTACTTACTATGCATCTCCAATGCTATCTGTCCCTAGAGTTAATCTTAGCTACACTACAGACAATCATGTAGATATAACTGGTAAGTCATCCAGTTAATTCCTTCCTTTGAGAAAATTTATTTACTAATTGAAAGTTAAATTTGGTTTGTTATATTACAAGAACTAATTGAATCCCTTTTTTTCTTGCATAATGTTTTGACTGTTTCTGTATTTCATTATTCAGCTGAAAAGGACGGAAAACCTATCGGTACACCGGTATTTTGCCTCTCTTTCTATCTTCTCTTTTGGATTGATTGGAGTATGAATTTACAACTTGCTTATTTTGATTAATATTGCAGACTGCCTTGAATTGGCTTTACATTTATCCAAGAGGAATATATGATCTCATGCTTTACATCAAGCAAAAGTACAAGAATCCTCCCATTTACATCACTGAAAATGGTATGTTTTTGTTTCAAATAAAGTTGCTTTTATCTTATACGTAAATTACTAAATGTTATCTCTTAGAACGACCTCACCTAGCTTTTTTTCTTTCTTTTTTTTTTTTTTGTTTCGCCAATTGTAAAAAGTGTTAGTGTTTGTTTTATAACTAAAGCCATCTTAATGTTGACATTAAATTGAAGGAATGGCTGATGCAAACAATAGTACATTGCCACTTAAACAAGCCCTTAAGGATGATTTGAGGATAAGGTATTACGAGGGACACCTATGGTTTCTGTCAAAAGCCATAAAGTAAGATTCTTTTTTTTTCTTTGTCATTTTTCCTTTTTTTTTTTCTTTTTTCTTTTGTGAGTTTTTAAGTTACTGCTACATTATTGGCAGGGCGGGGGCAAATGTGAAAGGACATTTTGCATGGTCATTATTAGATGACTATGAATGGGATGCTGGTTTCACTGTCCGATTTGGCATCACTTTTGTTGACTACAAAAATGGACTTAAAAGATACCTCAAGAAATCTGCTTATTGGTACAAGAAGTTCCTCTTGAATACTGGCAAATAAATATGAGTCTGACTTGGCTCCTGCCTCTTCAAATTACAACCCAGCCATTCTTCTGCAATTTATAATTCAGTTCTGTTTTGTTTTAAATGTTCTTTTTACCTTAAAGGGTATTCTTGGAGGATCATCTCTTAGTGTCCTGCGTTAAGTGTCATTGAGCTTTATTTATTGAAAATAAACTGAGGAATGCCTCATTATCATTTGTACTACTGCCATTCATAACCCACAAGCTTACAATGGGATATTGTACTCTCCGTAGAAACGCTTTGGAGGATACGCGCTTGTGTTATGGATTTCGGGGGTTCTTGGGACCAGTTTCTACCGCTTGCAGAGTTTGCCTACAATAACAGCTACTAATCTAGTATTGAGATGGCTCCTTATGAGGCTTTATATGGGAGACGGTGTCGTTTTCCAGTTAGTTGGTTTGAGCCGGAAGAGGCTAGGTTTTTGGGTACTGATCTGGTTCGGGATGCCTTGGAGAAGTCGAGTTGATTCAGGATCGGCTTCATACAGCACAATCTAGGTAGAAGAGTTATGCTGATAGGAAGGTTCGTGATGTTGCATATGTGGTAAGTGAGAAGGTTTTGCTTAGAGTTTCACGGTATATAGACCTTTTTAATGTGCTTGAGAGGATTGGAGAGGTGGCTTACAAGCTTGCATTGTCAACTAGTCTATCGGGTGTTCACCTAGTGTTTCATATTTTTATGCTCCGGAAGTATTATGGTGACCCATCCCATGTGTTGGACTTCAGCATGGTACAGCTAGATGGGGACTTGACTTATATGTGGAGCCAGGTTCGAAAGTTGAGATCAAACACTATAGCTTTAATGAAGGTTCAGTAGAGAGGCCAGCCAGTCGAGGAGGCTACTTGGGAGAACAAGGGAGAGATGTGGAGCAGTTATCCAAACCTATTTGAGACTCCAGGTATGTCTTTACACCCGTTTGAGGACGAACGTCTATTTAAGAGGGGGAGAATGTGATGACCCAGCCAGTCGTCTTGTGTTTTGTAGCCTCGTTCCCCTGTTTATTGCTTGTTCTATGTTCACTTTTCGCTATGTGACTTGGCGGGGTGGTTGGTTTGTTTCTGGGGATGTTCCGGAGTGAATTGGCACACTTAGCCCCAAGGTTGGAAGTTTAAGTTGAAAGAGTTGATCGGATATTGACTTATCTGTAGACGACTCCGAAAAAGAGTTTTGATGGTTCTGATAGCTTCGTATGGTGATTTTGGACTTAGAAAAATGACTGAATTTTGATTTGGAGGGTCATATGTTGATTTGGTGCATTTTGGAGAAATTTCAAGGTTTGGAAGGTTGAAGGGTTTGACTGAGAGTTGACTTTGTGGATATCGGGTTCGGATTTTAGTTCTGGGAGTTGAAATAGGTCTGTTTTGTCATATATGACTTGTGTGCAAAATCTAAGGTAAATCGGAGATGATTTGATATGGTTTGGCATTGGTTTTAGAAGTTGGAAGTTCATTAGTTTATTAGGCTTGAATTGGGGTTAAATTCGTGGTTTTGAAGTTGTTTGATATGATTTGAGGCTCCGACTAAGTTTGTATCATGTTTTAGGACTTGTTAGTATGTTTGGTCAGGGCCCCAGGTGTTATTTAGATGGTTGTCGGATCATGGTTGCACTTGAGAGTTGAATGGAATTTTCTGTCACCTGATGCAATCACACCTGCGATGGTTTTGCCGTATGAGCGAGGTCGCAGAAGAGACAGTTGGAGCGCAGATGTGGAGAAAGACTGGATGTTGAAGGATCACAGGTGTGTGTAAGATTCTACAAAAGCGGAGTCGCTTCTGTGAGGATTGGACTGCAGAAACAGATATGAGCAGGAGGACCTAGGACCAAAGGTGCGGAAGGCTTCCGCAGGTGCGGATGTGTAGAAGCGCGAGTGGGACAGAAAACCGGACGCGCAAAAGCGGGACTTTAGCCGCAGAAACGGCACGTCGGAGTTTATGTGGACGTTGCAAGAGCGGGGACTTTTTCGTAAAAGTGGAATCGTAGATGCGATCATTTTATCCGCAGATGCAGGATCGCTAGGTAGTGTTTAAATTCGAAGGTTTTAGTTATTTTTCTCATTTTTGGGATTTTGAAGTTCGGACTAGGGGAATTTTTGGAGGGGTTTCCACCTAGATTGAAGAGTAAGTGACTTTCAGTCATTTTTGTCCATGAATATTGAATAGCCTTTGATTATTACACCTAATTTTCATGAATCTAAGTTAGAATTTGGGGATTTTTGGACTATGTTATTGGAGAGTGAAATTTGAGGATTTTAAGGGGCGAGTTTATGGTTGGAATTGAATGATTTTGGTATAGTTAGACTTGTAATTAAATGGGTATTCGGAATTTGTGAATTTTATCGGGTTCCTCGGGGTTGACTTTTTGGGTTGACTTTTTGACTTGAGTTAAAGATCTTAGCTTTATCTTTTGGAATCACTTCCTATGGCTTTTATTGATAGTATTACGTTATTTTGGCTAGATTCGAGCCTTTCGAAGGTTGATACATGCAGCAAGGGCTTGTTAGCGGAGTGATTTGGTTTGCTTAAGGTAAGTATATTATCTAAACTTGGTTGAGCTTTGATATGCTCCAACTACGATATTGTGCAACAACACAAGCAAGAACCCGACTAGGCTCCAAAACATCCAATCTCACGAACTGATTGGCCAAATCCTAAACATCCACGACTAGTGGCCTCTCTACCGCCATAAATATTCCAAACAACCCATGCTCTCCGCTTTTCTACTCATCGCATTAGCCACTACATTGGCCTTCCACAGATGATATAGTATGGCGATATCATAGTCTTTCATCAACTCTAACCATCTCCGCTTACTTAAACAGGTGCTGGAGACTCGAATGGTCGGTGTAGACTTCACACGGAACGTTGTACAGATAGTGCCACTAAATCAAGCAAAAGTACAAGAATCCTCCCATTTACATCACTGAAAATGGTATGTTTTTATTTCAATTAAAGTTGCTTTATCTTATACGTAAATTAGTAAATGTTATCTCTTAGAAAGACCTCACCTAGCTTTTTTCCTTTTTTTTTCTTTCGCCAATTGTAAAAAGTGTTTGTGTTTGTTTTATAACTAAAGCCATCTTAATGCTGACATTAATTGAAGGAATGGCTGATGCCAACAATAGTACATTGCCACTTAAATAAGCCCTTAAGGATGATTTGAGGATAAGGTATTACGAGGGACACCTATGGTTTTTGTCAAAAGCCATAAAGTAAGATTCTTTTTTTTTCTTTTTATTTCTTTGTCATTTTTCCTTTTTTTCTTTTTTCTTTTGTGAATTTTTAAGTAACTGCTACATTATTGGTAGGGCGGGGGCAAATGTGAAAGGACATTTTGCATGGTCATTATTAGATGACTATGAATGGGATGCTGGTTTCACTGTCCGATTTGGCATCAGTTTTGTTGACTACAAAAATGGACTTAAAAGATACCTCAAGAAATCTGCTTATTGGTACAAGAAGTTCCTCTTGAATACTGGCAAATAAATATGAGTCTGACTTGGCTCCTGCCTCTTCAAATTACTACCTAGCCATTCTTCTGCAATTTATAATTCACGTCTGTTTTTTTTTTAAATGTTCTTTTTAACTTAAAGAGTATTCTGTGAGGATCTTTCTCTTATAGTCATGCGTTAAGTAAAATAAACTGAGGAATGCCTCATTATCATTTGTACTACTGTCATTCATAACCTACTAGCTTACAACGGGATTCTACTCTCCGTAGAAATGAGGTTATTATCTGAGTTGGTGAGCATTTACTTAATTTCGTCCTAGATGGAGGACTGAAACGCTTTGTATTATACTGTCACCGTTGTCTCATCTTATGTGAAAACAAGTAGGAGTATGTGGGGAGTCAAACTTTTTAAGTATGATTTTTTGAATTCTTTTTTATATATTTTTTTAATTATTAACTATGGTGATATTATAGTACTTTTTACTTGATTATCAAATGAAAAATATGTAGCTTTTGTTCCGAGTTGAAGACCATTTTAATATTCACGTACGCCTTCCAATCCACGCTTTAGTGAAATTGTAATGACCCGGCCAGTTGTTTTGAGTATTGTAGTCTCATTCCCCTATTTATTGCTTATTCTTATTCAATTGTGGTTATGTGACTTGCGGGGGTGGTTGGTTTGGTTCCGGGGATGTTTCGGAATGAATTGGAACACTTAGTCCCAAGGTTGAAAGCTTAATTGAAAGAGTAGACCGAATGTTGACTTATGTGTAAACGACTCTAGAATGGAGTTTTGATAGTTCTGATAGCTTCGTATGGTGATTTTGGACTTAGGAGTATGTCCGGATATTGATTTGGAAGCCCGTAGGTCGTTTTAGCTTTAATTGACAAAAGTTAAAAAGTTGAAGGTTTGGAAGGTTGAGAAATTTGACTGAGAGTTGACTTACCAGATTGGGATTGGTTCCAAAAGTTGGAATAGGGCCGTTGCGTGATTTATGACTTTTGTGCAAAATTTGAGTTCAATTGGAATTGGTTTGAAGGAATTGGAATGGCAAAAATATGTTAATGAGTCTGTAGTATCCCCGCAGAAATAAAAAACTTACCTGGAATATGCTTAGAACTTGATCTGAACCCTAAACAACAACAAGGCAGCAGTGAAACAGTTTCAACAAGGATGAAAAATATACAACAATTTGAGGTCACCTCCCCAAACACAGTGACAGTAATGACACCAGAAAATCAACTTCAGAAAGTGCAGGACCAGGATAACGAAGAAGGCTTCTCTCCTGTGACTAAACGCAAGAATCAGAACAAAAAGAAAGACAGGAAGAAAAAACAGAATGAGAAAGCACCTACTCAGGGAGGTGGATCAAACTAATTCCTTCTTTTTTCCATGATAAGTGCCATATTTTGAAATATTAGAGGAGTTAACACAAAAAAGGCCATGCCTAGATTAAAAAAAACTTATCAATATCAACAAAGTGGATTTCATAGCCCTAATGGAACCATTTGCCAATATGAACAAATTGGGTAAGTATATGAGGTTTCTGAAGTTTAAACACTGCATATCCAATACAAATGGGCAAATTTGGCTCATGTGTTCTGAAAACTTTCAATCAAGTGTGGTTACTATGGATGATCAACAAATCACTATCAAAATACATAATGGGGTGGATGCCAAGAGTATGTACATTACGGAGTTTATGCAAAATGTAAAGCTAGTGACAGAAAAGCACTATGGTCCAGCTTGGAAGACACGCACAGGATGATTGTTGGCCCTTGGTGCATAGGAGGAGACTTCAATGTTATTCTTGATCCGGATGAAAAATAGGGTGGTCGACCTCACAAAATGTCCAAAAGCTTAGACTTCAACACTTGTATGAATAATTGTGAAGTTAAGGATTTGGGCTATGTTGGGCCTAAGTACACTTGGTGCAATAATTGGGAGGCTAGAAGAAGAATTTGGAAGAGGCTGGATAGAATCTTCGTTAATGACTCATGTGTCAACTTATACAAAATAATGTGGTCAAGCATCTACGAAGAACTGGTTCGGATCATAGGCCCTTACTCCTTAAGTGTTATAACAAAAACAACAATGGTATTAAGTGTGAGCACGTGATTTTTGCCACGCTTAAATTACTCCTATAAAATTCATAAAATTAGGATTTTTTCTTTTATTATTTGATTGCATGATTTTGTGATTGTTTGCATTTTTGTGTGCATTTTTAGTTGGCATAATTCATAAAAAGTACAAAAATAGCACATTTGCATTTAGAACCCAATTCTATATTTTTAGGTTTACTAGTTAATTAATTACAAAATGAAAAATAACAAAAATAGTCATTTTGCATTTTTTTTTAGTTTTCCTTTTTAAATTGGGATTTAGTTAGTTTTAGGAAAATTAATTAGTTTAAGGTTAGTTTAATCCATGTTTTGTTAGCTTTAATTTTTTTTTGCTATTAACACAAAAATAAAAATCAAAAGAAATGAAATCAAATTGATTGGAGTTTAAATAAAAGAAAAGAGTTAATTGTGAAGAAAATAAAAGAAAAGATATCAGGCCACTTAGTTTTGGGCCAAATATGCATCAGCCCAAACCAAAATCCTTCCAAAATCCGTTGCCTGGCCCAACCCAACCCCTGATCCAGTCCAGAGACGCCCAAAACGACGTCGTTTTGGCGTCAATGAATCATGACCGTCCATCCCCTCAAATCTAACGGCCACGATTGATTCTTGAATTTAAATAAAACTGTCCGAAAAAATCATGCAAAACCTAAAACATAATCATCTTCCTCGTACTTACCGTCATCCAACCCATCACCACCGTCCCTACCATGTCTCCACCGTCCTCCGCCGTCCGCCGTGGGCCGGAAATCGCCTCCGCCGGCAGCGATGCTCCAAATCCGCCAAAAATTACACCCTTGAATCCTCTCCCCCTCCTCTTTCCAACCCCCAAAACCATCTCCTTCAATTCCTAGCCAATCTTATCAGATATTAGATCTAAAATCCGGCCCAAAACCCTACTCTCTCCAAACCAGTCCAAACTCACACCATATATCCCCCTCATCTCCTTCTCCATAAATCCATAGCCTATAACCCTCAAACATTATCTCATCTCCTCGAATTTTAGATCGAAAAATGGCCAGAAACCCTAAAACCCTAGTATTGGGATTTTATTGATTTTCGGCTATAATAGCCCTTAATCATGTGTTTTCTTATGAAAACACATGATTAAAGGCGGTTGTGATCCAAAATACCATCAAGTTGGAGTCAGTCCGATTAAAGACTAAAGTCAGTAAGTCCGTTTCTTTTGTTGATATTTTCTTTCTTTATCTCGTTTAGTTTGTTTATCTTTTCTGTTTTAATAACTTCGATCATGATAATCCGTCTTTAATCGATTGTTGTTCATAATAACTGACTTAGGGTTAGAGTGTTAATTTGAGGTTTTTATTTTTGTTTAAATTCTGGTTAATTTGATTTAGTTTGAACCTGGTTCTTGTTGAATCAACGATTGAAAAATGACATTGTATTTGATTGTAATGATAAGCTTTACCTTGGTTTCAATTTAGTCGCAGGATCCTTGTTAATTAGAATTAAGTTGATTAGTTCAGTGTTAAGCTCTGTTGGTTATAGCTGAATAGTGTCTAAATTCAATAGTGACCAAGGGTTGTTTGGTTAGTTAGCAAGGTTGGATGTTTGGGTTTGGTTTAGGGTTAGTAATTTCAGTAATTTCAGGGATATTTTGGGCATTTAGTAATGGGTTAGAAATGTTGTAGGTTATACTAGAATTACCTAGAAGCTTCTAGAATAGGGCTCAAGTTAGATTTCAGCAAGTTTAGGATAGTAACTTGGGTAACAAGTTAAAAAATAAAGGACTAAAAGCTGAAAATGAGTAAGGACTAAAAGAAAACTGAAAATCTGAAGGTAGCCCTAGGCTTTGCCTATAAAAGGGCACACCATTGCCTTATTTTAGAAGTTTTTGAACACCTGAAAAATCCCCCAAAAAATCTGGAAGCTCTGAAAATTTGAATTTCGAATTCCAAAGCCAAATCTGAAATTTAGAGTTAGAAAGTTCTTTTAGATCTTAAATCTTCAGAAAACTCTTAAAAAAATACTGTTTTATTAAATCTTTTCTTCAGAATAGTTTCAAACTCCAGTCATTAGCTCAATTTTCTAGCTTAAATAAGATGAAAATGGCATGTGTTTGGGTTGCTGAAGCTTAAGAAGTGTCTTGGGTGCAAGTTCGAGTCTCTTTTGGTTCAATCAAGCTTATTTTGGTCATCTATTGGGTGCTGTAATTCTATAGTTCATCCCTGGGTTTTGTGAAGCTGTGTTGGTTTTAAAATTGTCCCTGTTGCTGTTGTTTAACGTTGTTGATTGATCATTGTTGCTGTTGACTCCATCTCCTTCTTTTGTGTTTAAATTTCCAGGTACACCTCTTGTAGATCTCGAGCATTGAAATTGAAATAAAATGCTACTCGTTGCCCCTTGTCTGACGTCACTACTATTTTAGCTAAATCATAACTCTATTAGGACTATACTGTATGATTGTATTGGAAATCAGCTTGTAAATGTTTATGCTAGACTTAATTAGGATGGTTTGTATAACTTGGACTGAACTGGACTTGTTTTTGAGATTGTTTAAACATTTTTTGAATTAGTTGTAAGCTATTTTCCTAATGACTCGAATGCTGTATGTAGAAGTTAGACTTAGATTGCTGTAATAGGATTTTAGAATCATGATTGGTCCATCTCCAGGTTTTCGTTGGGCTGTGTACAAAAGAATATGAGTCTGATTCGAGAGCTATGTTGCAAACAATGAGTCTATAGTTCACCAAAGCTCCAAATGCAGATTTTGACCTTATCAATGTTTGCAATCAGCTTTTATATTAGACATTAGTAACAATCAATGTTGTTTTTAGTTTTAATAATCAATTGAGCATATGGAACTTCAATATGTAATTTGAACAGGCATATTAGTTTTGGAACCAGGAAATCCGCACTTATACACTAGGTTTGAGCGAACTTAACAGTCCAATTTAATTGATAATCACTCTAGTTTAATCGTTGCTCCTTACAATTGTTCGTATTGGTATATAGTTCAGTAATTCTAACGAAAAAATAGATGTTGCTGTTGATATGTGAAATGGTGCCCCAGTACTTCTCATTTAGATTTTCCAGTTTCATGCCTCATGTATAACGGTATTAAGTCCATATTCCAGCCCCCTTGAATTTAATATTGAAATATCTCAAGTAGCAGGCCAAGTAGCAGGCCCAGTGGTGCTGCTTCAAGTCTATTAATATGAAGGCTGAAATTATGCCTGAAGCCCAGTTTATTGCTTTCATATTGGGCGGTGGTAATGAAATAAAATTGAGCTATAAATTTGGGCCTTCGAGTTAGGTAGCGAATTCGAATTAAGAGGTTTTGCCCTTTTATTTGAATTCGTACTTGAATTTGAGGCTCGAATTTTGTAATGCTAATTAAATAGGCTCTTTTAGAGACAAATTCAAATAGAAAATAATCTCTTTTTAGGATGGCCTTTAAATAAAACAATGAGATGAGCCTCGCCAAACAAAATGCATAAATTGCGGGGCCCTCATTAAATGCTTTATTAAAATATTTTAGAAATTTGAGACGTGCCATTTAGCGAATTTTTATGGCCTCCCGCAAAGTTAATAAAACGCGTTAGTTGCTTTAGGCGCGTTATTTAATAATACTACCTTCCTAAATTCGGGTGCATATTTATGTGACCCAAATCCAAATCTCAACTAATTCGAAATGTGTCAAAAACCGCGGGTGCATTTATGTGACGTGGTTCGAGACGCATTTTCACGATGTTGCAATTCTCTTTAAAAATAAATAATAAAAGCGTTTAAATTTAAAAAGCACATAAGTTAAAACATGTATTAAAATCAGATTTTTAGCCAATTATACGACCGTGCTAGAACCACGGGATCCGGGGGTGCCTAACACCTTCCCTCGGATCAACAGAATTCTTTATTCAGAATTTCTGGTTCGCAGACTCCAACTGGGAAGTCGAAATTTTCCTCGATTTGGGATTCAAGTTAAACCGGTGACTTGGGACACCAAAAGCCAATCCTATCCCAAGTGGCGACTCTGAAAAAATAAATAAATAATCCCATTTTGAATAATGTCACTTTAAATGGAAAAACTACCTTATACATTATCCTTCTGGGTAGGTGTGTAAAAAGGAGGTGTGACATATATTGCATACAAAAGTCGTGGGCCAAAGTTCTCCTATTCCTAATCCGACTCAACTTCAGGGATTGATGCTGAGGTGGATGCTTCGCATCCACCTCGTCTCCACTTCTCAGCTTCGCATGCTAGGGTGGATGCTTCGCATCCACCCTTTGTTCCTCCATCTCAGCTGTGCCGAGGTGCGGATGCTATGGTCCGACTTCACTAATAAGGGTGCACGAAACATGATTTTTCTCTAGGTTGGATGCGACGCATCCAAACCCTCCTCCTCTAGCTAGAGCACCTTTTCTTCATATTTTTGCACTCCAAACACCCTTAATCATCACACACAACTCCGTTAGTCATAAAACAAATAATTAAACCATGTTGGGCATTTTAAAGATCAAATGGCATCAAAAAGCAACTGAAACATGAGTGAAGTAATATTAAAACATATAGAAATATGCCCAACATCACCACCCCACACTTAAACCTTTGTTCGTGCTCGAGCAAAGTAGAATCAACCCACAACCGATCGAATAAAATTAAGCTTATCTCTATCACGCCACACATTTTAATTAAGCTTAAGCACCCATGACTTTGGTTGATACCAACAATTAGCCCCTTGCATATGCATTCTCGGACTTCCTTCCCCATGTTAATAACATGCCAAACACACTATTGAACAAGTCAAACCAATCAAATAGAAAATTCGGGACATCTCAACCTCAGAAACTGACTCATTAGGATAACTACTTTCACGCCAACTTACTCACTCTGACTGAAAAGTTTAATA
Organism: Nicotiana attenuata; assembly: GCF_001879085.1. Classification (NCBI taxonomy): domain Eukaryota; kingdom Viridiplantae; phylum Streptophyta; class Magnoliopsida; order Solanales; family Solanaceae; genus Nicotiana; species Nicotiana attenuata. The sequence goes on from NW_017673394.1 coordinate 80,338, forward strand.
AAGTCGCCTATCCATCATGAAACATGTGCTCTCACCACAAAACCGAGAAAGATAGTCCACACACTCAAATAAAATTTGATCGTAATTTAAGGACTTCAAATAATAGAATAGTTCTCTCACTATCTCAAGGAAGTTCACATGCGCACAAAAGGTATCATATGCTTGCCCTTAATGTAAATCTATACTAATGTAAGCTTGCTCGATCTAAAATCAATTAGGACTTTTCATGGTTGTAATGTGGGCTAAGGGACGGGTAGGATATATTTAGGAATAGTGGTTCACCCTCCTAAGCACTTTAACACGCCACATAATCAACTTTAAGCGCAAAATTCTTCATTCCCAACTTCCATTTTACAACTAAAATCACTCCCAACAAAGTTCCCTTTTTCCTTTTGAGCACTACTTTAATTTATACCCCACTAGCAAGAACAAGATGTCAATTTATTCTCTTATTTTTTTTCTTTCTTCTTTGTTTTCCAGATTTTTTTCTTCCTTTCAACGCTTCTCACTAGTGGTTTATTATTTAACAGAATAAGTGTACCCTTCTTCTTTTCATTGGTTCCACTCAAAAGCCACCCAAATCCCCTATTTACTTCCTTTAGCGCTCATTTCAAAATTAAATTGCTTTAAGAGGTAAAAGGATCAAAAGTCCCAATTAAGAACAAAAGGGTATAGGCTTGTAATGTGGGTGCTTAATAAAAAAGGTCTACAGGCTCAAAATGGCTTACTAGGGATGATTTTAATTGTGGTAGCATTATAGTTCAGAAGGATCAAAGAAGGCCTAAGATCATATTTCAAACCAAGCAAAACCTAGAATTTCGCTTCAACTCACATACCGGGCAAGTTCTAGATACAAATGTACTACACGAGACTTATACAAAAATCTCACCACACATTCGCACATGATTCACTTAGGATGACTACATTTCAACTTCCAATCAAAGCAAGTACTGAGTTAAGCCCTAATTTTTAATGCACACAGCACAACAGTTAGCACAAGAGTAAAGACAATGAGCCTAAGCGTCACAAAAAAAGCTATTCAAGTTTTAAAGGCAAAAATAGTTCTCACAAACTCATGGCGAAATTTATAATCCACATGCTCAGGTCTAACTCTGTTAGTATCAAACAAGTCACAGAATATGCTGCATTTAGTCCGAGTCTTTACATCCTACATTACTCTAAAAAGAAAAACTAGTACCCGGTTCAAAAAATAATCCCTTGGAAAAGAACCGATGGCCAAAGAAAAACGAAGGGGGATTATTGCCTAATAGATTAAATTTACTAACTACTCAAGGCTAATAAAATCTTTTTGTGCTTTTCTTTAGTTTTCTGTCAATATCCTAATACTAACACTAATTTCAAGAATCAAATGAAAATCCAATGACCTTAATCCCTCGAGAGAACTGTCCAGGTAGTCCGTCGTCGGGAAAAGTCCTCTAGTTTCTGATTTTTTTTATAAATAATTATTATACGGCTACTTAATACAACTAAACACAATAAGAGACTGAGAGTTACTACATATAGATGAATTTACTAACTATTACAGGCCATTAATTCAGTGATTATTACAGCCCCCAACAGTATCAAAAGCAACAAAAATTGTAATAGTTACGTACATTCATCCACACAAAAAAATATGAATAACCCCCCACCCCACACTTAGAACCGTGCATTGTCCCAAATGCACAAAAATAAAGTAGAGTAGGGTGAGAAGAAACTCCCTCAAGTCAAGGTGGAGGGCTCCTCCGCGGTCTGCGGAAGAGCAGCAACAGCAGTGGTATGGGCAGCCGGGGCGGAGATAGAAGCAACATATGAGTGGGTACTCGAAGCATCCACGACATCAATCATGGCCCCCTCTGGCCTAGCAATAGCATCCTCACGAATAGGGAGCTCGGTCGCAGTCCTATCATCTCCAGTTGGAGCTGAGTCTGTAGCATGCAACACGGCGGCCTCAGTAGGCATGGAGGATGGAGCCTCAGGGACTATAGGAGGAGCAGAGGTAGATGGTCCAGTAGTGGACGATGTAAGCAGCTGTGAGATATCTATATCTGTATGTTGAACCAAAGCACGGAGGAGTAATGATACCTCCCTCATCACTGTGGCCTGCTTAGCTTGGACTCGGCATAGATCCGCACGAGTCTGAATCAACTCAGCTCTAGTGGCACTCAACTCTGCACGAGTTGCTATCAACTCAGCCCTGTTCTCTTGCATATCAGCTTGCATCTGCTCAAACAACTGCTGAATGGTAAGCTTAGAGGACCTTCCCTTGTTCGACTCTAGTACATGAGTAACATCATATGGTCCCGTATCTTTAGCCTCAATGTCATCATTCTCCTTGTCCCATAGTACTCCCATCTCCGTCAAGTAAGCCGATACGGTATTTGCAAAGAACAACCTCCACTTGTAGTTCATCTTGGTGCGCTGCATCTGGTCGTGCATGATGGCCCCCAACTTGAGCGGTATCCCTTCCAATAAAGCATACAACACTAGTGCTCCATGTCGAGGGACATCAGTTTTGTGTTGGCATGGCATCAGGCGGTTGCATATGAAATTTAGAACCACACGTGCTAACGCGCACATGAATTCTTTGGCCAGAGAATGGTACTCCACACTCCCATGCTTCCAATTTGCATCTTTCCTGGTAGGGCATAGGACAGACTTAATGTATGAATAATCAGGTGCCTTGCATATAGAGTCAAACCTGTCCGTTAGTGTGTGTGGCACTCCTAAGAAATTTCTCAGAGCTTCAGCTGAGACATTAATATCCACCACTTGTACTCTCACAATGCTGCCCCTCGAGTGACGCCAAATGGCGTAAAGCTCTCTGACAAGAGTAAGGTTGGCCTTGCCGTGGCCCTTCAAGATAGGTCCCCATTGTTGCACCTCTTGAATTAATTTCAGAAAATCTGGATAATTTTTCTTAAGTGCTCCAATGTTGATTGGCTTTTCTGGAATATACATCTTTGAACCCAGGATCTTATCATAAGCTCGGAATGCCTTTTCACTAAAAAATTCTTCTCCCAAGCAGCTCGGTTCACCCTCATCTTCATCACTCATGTCGACATATGTTAGCTCATCATCCGGATCAGACTCGGACTCATATTCTGCAGTAGCCTTCTGCTTCCCTTTATCTTTCGGGTCACTTTGCTTGGAGGACTTGCTCTGGTGCGGCATAGGTTCTCTGATCTATATCCCCTTGCTTGGCGGATTTGATGATGTTGTTATAGTACCCCTCTTCACAGTCCTCCTTACTAATGGTTCCTCCTCTTCTTGCTCCGATTCATCAATTAACTGCCTAGTCAGCAGTTCCTTCGCTTTCTCAGTCCGCTTCCTTTTGTTCTATGGCTTTGGAGCACCTGTTGCCTTTCCAGTAGGCTTTTTAGGCGGTTGTTTGTTATTATCTCTTTCTTGTTGCTTGGACAGTTTGCTTGTTGCTGCCATTTTGTGAACCTAAGTACCTGCTATGCAAAGAAGTCAACAATTAGTGTACAGAACAGTGAAATTTCTGCTATAAAGCAGTTGTGCAAAGGCGTGCACGCCTAATCATTCGCATGGTCATGCCATTCAGTACTTCATGAAAATACAGCCCATGGCTTTCAGCGGATCAATTAACTGGTACTTCATTCAAGTTCACAAATGAGCAATGCACTTTATAGACATCATTATGTACAACAGGAGAGTGATTCTATTGATGTTCACAAACCATGTTCAATTACATATAATAACACACTCGACCCCACACTTATTCTCAAGATATAACAATACGCACAAAGCGCATATAATGCACCTGCTAGACAATGTACATCACAATACAAGCAGTTAAGCAACTTATTTGTATTTAATTCAATCAGGTCGTTGGTCACTTGAACGCCGATGGTCATTATATGCCTCAAAACGTGAGTTGAAGGAGGGGCGAGCACCCATAACTCCAACACTTTCAAATGATGTACACAATCAATCAAACGACCCTACACTTATTCACTAGCATATACTAGTGTCGCTCGGTTACTCAAACTTCGTTGGCGCCTAAATTTACTTCACATGCAATTCGTCAAACATGTGGTATGCACCAGTTATGCCTAGTTTGTTCTATCAATCGGGTAATTTGATTACCATCCCAAAATAAACGAGATGAAGGGAATTCTAGTTTATCATCTCGCAACCATCACAACAACAGTGAATACTAGCAAAAACCTCAAAATTGTTCAAGGTCCCCTGTTAAGGTCATGTGTAGAATTCAACTGATGCAACCTAACCTAGGGGAATTTGGAGCGGGGATTCTGTTGCTACCAGTGAGAGAGATAAGAGAAGGGAATTAGGAGAGATAAGAAAAGAGGAAGAAGAAGGACAATTACCTGTTATCGTCGAGGTTGGAGGCAGTGAGGGGCGACGGGTTGAGAGGAAAAGAGTGAGGGAGGGGATTTAGGTGTTTCAAGTGTTTTAATGTAACACTTACCTGGGATGTTAAGGTGGACGCTATAGCTGGAGTTCACTGCCTTGTGCAGTTTGCCTCAAATTTTCGGGCTCTTAGGGGGATGCGACGCATCCACCCTGTTTTCCCAAACCTGAATATTTCTTTTTTGTCTAATAAATACATACAAGACTAATTCCAACAAAAATAATGAAATACAAATTTAAGGAACTCCTAGAAAAAAAATCAGAAATACAAAGTAAACGGTAAAAATGAACAAACTACGAAAACAAAAGAAAATACTTTGGTTGCCTCCCAAAAAGCGCCTGATTTAACATCGCGGCACGACACAACACGTTCTTTACGCCTCATCCAAGTCCAGCGAGGTCTTGTGACGTGCAATGTCACCACCCCAATAGTGTTTTACTCTTTGTAGATTTACCAAGAATGTCGCATTGGAACTCGTATCATGCAATTCCACCGCTCCATGAGGTTTCACAGTAACCACTTTAAAAGGACCTGACCATCGAGATTTAAGCTTTCCGAGAAAAATCTTTAGCCTCGAATTAAACAAGAGAACTTCTTGACCTGGCTCAAACTCGCGATGTTGGATGTGCTTATCATGCCACCTCTTGGTCTTTTCTTTATACAATTTGGCGTTTTCATATGCGTGCAACCGGAACTCATCAAGCTCATTGAGTTGTAGCAACCTCTTCTCACCGGCTAAGTCCATCTCCATATTTAGCTTTTTAATCGCCCAATATGCTTTGTGTTCAAGCTCAACGGGCAAGAGGAATGCCTTCCCATAAACCAACCTGTACGGAGAAGTACCTATGAGGGTCTTGTATGCAGTGCGATATGCCCATAATGCGTCGTTCTGCTTCCCGGCCCAATCCTTTCTATTTCCACTTACTATTTTCTCTAGAATATGCTTTACCTCTCTGTTTGAAACTTCCACTTGACCACTCATTTGGGGGTGATAGGCAGTGGAAACTTTGTGCTTAACTCCATACTTTGCAAGAACATTATTCAGCAATTTATTACAGAAGTGAGTTCTTCCGTCACTTATCAACACTCTTGGAGTCCCAAAGCGTGTGAAGATGTTCTTCCTTACAAAGCTTACCACTACCTTTGTGTCATTAGTAGGAAGAGCAATGGCCTCCACCCACTTAGATACATAGTCGACCACCACCAAGATGTACCTGTGACCATTAGAGTATGGGAACGGTCCCATGAAATCAATCCCCCAAATATCAAAAAGCTCTACTGCCAGAATATTTTGCAAAGGCATCTCATGCTTCTTCGTGATTGTTGCGGTTCTTTGGCATCTGTCATACTTTTTAACAAAGGCATGTGCATCCTTAAACAATTTTGGCCAATAAAAACCTGATTGTAGCACTTTTTGGGCGGTTCTATCACCACCGTGATGACCTCCGAATGGTGAAGCATGACAGTCATGCAGTATTGCACTCATCTCTTCCTCAGGGACACACCTTCGTACCAACTGATCCGTGCACAACCTATATAGGAATGGCTCATCCCACATGTAGAGCCTCACATCATGTAGGAACCTTCTTCTATTATCAGGTGTCAATTCTGGTGGTGTTACCCCACTTGCAATAAAATTCACATAATCTGCATACCACGGGGCTTCACTTGAGGTGATTGCTAATAACTGCTCATCAAGAAATGTTTCTTTAATTGACCCTCCTTCAGCTACATGGCTCTGATTTTCTAATCTGGACAAGTGATCATCCACTTGATTCTCTGTCCCTTTTCGATCTCGGATCTCTAAGTTAAACTCTTGTAGGAGGAGGACCCAACGAATCAGCCTCGGCTTGGCGTCTTTCTTTTCAAAAAAGTATCTGATAGCTGAATGAAGACAATGACTTTGGTTCCCACTAGATAGGATCTGAACTTGTCAACCGCCCACACCACTGCAAGCAACTCTTTTCAGTAACTGTGTAGTTCATCTGGGCTAGATTGAGAGTTTTGCTCACATAGTAAATGGAGTGAAAGATTTTATTTCTCCTTTTCCCCAAAACATCTTTGATTTCTATGTCACTCCCATCACACATCAACTCAAATGGCTGCTCCCAATCCGGAGCAATGATAATTGGTACAGTCACTAACCTTCCCTTCAGCTCCTCAAATGCTTTTAGACATGCATCATCAAACTTGAAGGGGACATCTTTCTCTAGAAGCCTACACAAAGGAGATGAAATTTTTGAAAAGTCTTTAATGAAACGACGATAAAAACCTGCATGGCTCAAGAAACTGCGAATGCCTTTGACAGATCGGTGGGGGTAATTTTTCAATCGCCTCCACCTTTGCTTTATCCGCCTGCAAACCATTTTTGGACACCTTCTTCCCCAAAACTATACCTTCACGTACCATGAAATGGCATTTTTCCCAGTTTAGCACCAGGGTCGTCTCTTCACACCTAGTAAGCACTTTATCAAGGTTCATTAAACAAATACCAAAAGAGCACCCAAACACAGAAAAGTCATCCATGAAAACTTCTACAAATCTCTCAACCATGTCAGTAAAAATAGCCATCATGCACCTTTGAAAAGTCACAGGTCCATTACAGACGCATACGTGCCATAGGGATACGTAAATGTGGGTTTCTCTTGGTCCTCTGGGGCTATCGCAATCTGATTATACCCTGAATAACCATCTAGGAAACAGTAGTATTCCTGGCCAGCTAATCTATCAAGCATTTGGTCAACAAAGGGGAGGGGAAAGTGGTCTTTTCGGGTGGTATTGTTCAATTTTCTATAATCTATGCAAATTCTCCACCCAGTGACAGTTCTTGTGGGAATCAAGTCATTATTTTCATTAACCACTACAGCCATCCCCCTTTTCTTAGGCATACATTGGACGGGTCTTACCCATTTTCTATCAGAAATTGGAAATACAATACTTGCATCAAGCCACTAAATCACTTCTTTTCTTACCACCTCTTTCATGATTGGATTTAGGCGGCGTTGTTTCTCTACGCTTGGCTTTTGTCTGTCCTCCGTGAGGATTTTATGCATGCAAAAAGCTGGACTAATGCCTTTAATGTCAGACATCGTCAACCAAATTGCTCGTTTGTGCTCACGTAGCACTCTCAACAGCATTTCATCCTACAATTTAGACAAGTCAGAAGAAACAATAACAGGTAAGTGTCAGAATTACCCAAATAAGCATATTGAAGGTAAGGAGGCAAGGGTTCAAGCTCCAATTTTGGAGCTTCTTCTATCGACGGCATTGGAGGAGCCCGCTTGGCCCGTTTAGGGGTTCAAATGGATGTATTCCCTGCATGTAAGCACAAGATGCATCAAAGATATGCATCATCTCCTCAACCTCATCATCAATCTCCAAGGATTCGAACAACATGAGTGTTTTCTCTAGAGAATCGTCTAGATATACACTCATGTCAAGAAGTTGCTCCTCCACTTCCACTACAGATATCATCGAGAGCTCCTCATAGTGGCGGGGAAGTTGGATTGCTTTGTAGACATTAAAGACTGCTTCCTCATCATCCACCCTCAAAATCATTTTTCCCTCTCTCACTTTAATAATTGCATCACCAATCACTAAAAGAGGTCATCCCAATATGATTGGAACTAGTTCATCAGCCTCATATTCTAGGATAATGAAGTCCGCGGGGAAGATGAATTTCCCAATTTGCAGCAACATATCTTCAATCACTCCCTCAGGGTATGCTATGAACCTATCAACTAGCTGCAACATCACAGTAGTTGGTCTTGGAGCTCCTAGACCCAATTGCTTGAACAAGGATAGGGGCATCAAATTTATGCTTGCTCCCAAGTCACAAAGAGCATGACCCATATCAATATTACCAATTCGCACAGGGATGGTGAAGCTGCCAGGATCCTTAAGCTTTTTAGGAAGCTTGTTTTAGACCCTTCAAGTGCACTCCTCAGTAAGTGCAACTTTCTCGAATTCAATCAATCTCCTCTTGTGAGCCACTATATCTTTTATGTACTTAGCATACTTTGGAATTTCACAAAGTACATCCACCAATGGAATATTCAATTGAACCTGGCTCAATATAGAGAGAAATTTGCTGAACATGCGATCATCATTCTTTTTCTACAATCTCTTAGGGAAAGGTGGTGGTGGCCTTGCAGTCTCCACTGGTTCTGAACTTGCTTCATCTTTCTTTGACTCATGTGTTGCTTTAGGAATCAACTCCCCCTCGGGTATAGGCTTATCCTTTCTCTTCTTTGGCACTTCCTCTAGTTTCCTCCTATTTCTGAGTGTAACTGCATTAACTTGAGGGTTCTTCTCTGTATCACTGGGGAGAGCGCTTGCAGGCCTAGTATTTTGATTTGCTGCTAATTGCCCTATTTGCCTCTCAAGATTTCTGAAATCGGTCCTGAACTGTTGATTGTCAAGCAACAACTTCTTCAACAAATCATTCATACTCTCTTCTATCTGTTAAGGTGGCTTCTAAGGTTGATTGAAATTTCCTTGGGGTCTATAATGATTCTGATTCGGCTGATTTCCACCCTATGAGAAGTTGGGATGATTCTTCCAATTTGGATTGTACGTGTTCCCCTATTGTGCATGCTGATTCATTGGATCTCTGCTTTGTTGTCCCACATAGTATATAGATTTAGGATTCGTGGGGCACATGTCACTCATATTACTGTCACCACATAGTTCGCAGCAAATAGACATCTGATGTACATGTTGCATCTGTTGTGTTTGTTGCATTCTCATTCTATTCATCTATTTGCCAATTTTGCTATATCGGCTCTCATGGCCGAGAAGTTATCAAGCTCAATCAACCCGGCTTCTTTCTGTTTAATTGCTCTTCGTGAGTCCCCATCTCCTTGCCAATTATGGTCATTAGCAGTGAAGTTATTTAGCAAGAGTTGGATTCACTATACGGCCTCGTCATGCAACTACCCCCACAAGCTGAATCAAGATTCATATTTGATGCCTCATCTAGCCCATCAACAAAAGTGTGACCCAACACCTCATCAGTCTGACAATGATGCGGGCAATATCTGAGTAGCTTCTTGTATCTTTCCCAAGTTTGACAAAGTGTCTCTCCATCCCGTTGTTGGAACCCAAGAATCTGACTCCTCAATGACTTTGTCTTCTTAGTGGGGGAAAATGTGATTAAGAATTTTCTTGCTAGATCATCCCAAGTATGGATTGAGTTCGCGCTCCTTTTGCAACAATTCCTTAGCTTCCCTTAATAGTGAAAAGGGAAATAGTGTCAGCCTGACATAGTCCTTGGAAACGTTCGGATAATTGTAAGTATCCGTAATTTCCAGGAAATTCTGAATGTGCCTCTGCGGATCATCATGAGATAGACCCACATATTGCCCTGTGGACTGAATCAGCTATACCATATACTGTTTAAGTTCAAAATGCCCTGTGATATCAGGCTTCACAATAGCATGAGTCATATTAGCAAGATTGGGCTTTGCGGCTTCAATCACCGCACGCTCTTCATTATCTGCCATCTCTATTAGATGTGGTTGAACTACGATGTCCAACTCTCATTTTATTCTAGTTCTAGCTTTGACTTCCCTCCTCACTCTGTGAAGTGTTCGTTCAATTTTAGGATCAAGAGGAAGGAGGTTGTTTGCGCTTCTACTCCTCTACATTCAAGAGAAGAGCTTGCGCTAACACAAACAAGGTAAACTGAAAATTAAAACTTGAATAAATAACTAATAAAAACTCAATTCAGTCAAGTATCTAATTTCTAAGTCCCCGCCAATGGAGCCAAAAACTTGTTGCGAACAAAAACACTCACGCAAGTATACGTGGTCGTCAAGTAATAAAGTTGAGTAGAGTATCGTTCCCACGAAGACTTATGATTAACTTTTAACTGATTCAAACTCAATTAACTTAACGATTCAAGAGATTTAATTTATCACAAAATATAAGAGTGACTAATTTACTACCTAAAACTATCAAGCAATGAATTAACTAGAAATCAACCAAAACAATTAACAAATTCCGGGAGACAATCAGGAGGAGAGGATATTCCAGGATCACAACTTAGCTAACAATCGTGTTGCGTTCTTGGTGTAAAATGACTAATTGATTTATCTAGATTGTTGATTGACAGAGTTGATATTACTCATAAGAATCTGTCGAATTCTTACTCGCCTATACAAGCAAACTTAATGCCAATATGTCTATGAAATTAAGATTAACAAGAATGCATTTATACTTCCTGTATTTCAACCAAGCAAGATAATAAGGTATATATCTATCCTAATTGCGAATTCGTTCCACGATGCCCGGGTCCAAGAACTTGCTCTATTTAATTCTATATGCAATCTAGAATTCCCACTTTCAAGTTCAACTATAGATTTGTAGATAGTATTTTACTGTTAGCTACTCAGCAAATAATTAAGAACGGAATTAAATAAACAACCCAATATGATAAAATCAACTTTGTCAAATTAAACTTCAAACATCTACATTCATGTATCACCCATGATTCTAGAACAATAGGGTCCTTAGCCACGCATGCTCATGGTAACAATCTTAAGTAATTCCCATGAATGCATAAAAATCAATAAAAGAAGAAAAAATTAAGAACTCAAGACGAACTGTGGTTCCCAAGCTTTGTCGTGGCTTTTTCTCACTTCCCGATATGTTAGATGACCTAAAAGGGGCGTTTTTTGCTTATATATAGCATACAAAAGTCGTGGGCCAAAGTTCTCCTATTCCTAATCCGACTCAACTTCAGGGATTGATGCTGGGGTGGATGCTTCGCATCCACCTCGTCCTCCACTTCTCAGCTTCGCATGCCAGGGTGGATGCTTAGCATCCACCCTTTGTTCCTCCATCTCAGTTGTGCCCAGGTGCGGATGCTATGGTCCGACTTTACTGCTAAGGGTGCACGAAACATGATTTTTCTCTAGGTTGGATGCGACGCATCCAACCCCTCCTCCTCTAGCTAGAGAACCTTTTCTTCATATTTTTGCACTCCAAACACCCTAAATCATCACACACAACTCCATTAGTCATAAAACCAATAATTAAACCATGTTGGGCATTTTAAAGATCAAATAGCATCAAAAAGCAGTTAAAACATGAGTGAAGTAATACTAAAACAAATAGAAATATGCCCAACATCATTCGCGAAGAAAGAATTCTGGGTCAGTAAAAGATTGTTCATCGCGTTCGCGATGGTGATGACGCATTCGCGAAGAATAACGCAGCTGGACAGAATATAAAATTCAAAAACGAGGGTTTGGAGTTCATATCACAAAATTGGATTGAGAGCTCGGTAGAAGGCGAAATTTTGAGAGATTTTCAGAGTAAGCCATTGTGTAATGATTCCTAACTCCTTTATGGTTATATCCCACTAATCTATGCTTGATTTCATCATTTAATTTCGGATTTGGGGTGAAAAAATTGGGAAATTTTGAGAAAAATTCTTAGGCCGAATTTGGGGTTTTGATCGAGATTTTGGTATCAGATTTGATTAAATTTGGTATGGTTAGACTCGTGAGTGAATGGGCGTTCATATTTTGTGACTTTTACCCGATTTCGAGACGTGGGCCCGGGGAGGCTTTTTGAGCGATTTTCCAATTTCTTGCCTTAGCTTTGATTTCAATAGCTAGATTAGTTTCTTTTAGTTATATTTATATTATGTAATTGGTTTTGGATAGATTTGGGTCATTCGGAGTCAGATATTCGTGTAAAAAGCATTGTGATGGATTGAATTGAGCTTGGTTCAAGGTAAGTGACTTGCCTAACCTTGTGTAGGGAAACTCCCCTCGGGATTTGGTATTGTTTTGATTTGTGAGCGTCGAGTACATGAGGTGACGAGTACGTACATGGGCTATTTGTTGTAAAACTCCATTTTTCACTAAGTCATAACATGTTTCTCCTTATTTAAACTACACTAGCATATGTAACTATCCTGTTTTAGTTAGAATAGCATGCCTACGTGTTTTAACTGCCTATTTGAACTTTCTGCAGCATGTTTAGTAAAATTACCTGCTTTCTTTGACTTGAACTTAGTCCAAACTATAGGTTTCCTTGCTGTAACTATTATTTCTATTGGTTGAGTTGCATATTTACTTTGGGACTACGGAACGGTATTCCGAGAGATCCCCCCCCCCCCTGTACTGCATATTTACTTTGGGACTATGGAACAATATTCCGGGAGATCCCCCTGCACATTTACATTTGGGACTACGAGAAGGTATCTCGGGAGATCCCCTATTGTTATCTCTATATTCTGAGCTGTTGTGTTTCTATGATTCTTTTCCTGTTAGATTTTCGTATTTATTTTGACTGTGTTATCTCGTTCTATCTTATTTCATTATATTTATACCAGTAGGGCCCTGACCTAATCTAGTCACTACTCGACCGAGGTTTGGCTTGGCACTTACTAAGTACCGTTGTGGTGTACTCACGCCCTTTCCTGCACATGTTTTTCGTGTACAGATCCAGGTTCATCTTACCAGCCTCATCACTAGTTGTAGTCGCTACTGCTTATTGGGGACTTCAAGGTACATCTTCCCGCGCCCGCAGATCCTCGGAGTCTCTATCCCCTTATGTTAATTTTTCCTTCCTTTTTGTAGTAATGATATATAGAATAATTAAGATTTCTTAGTAGCTTGTGACTTGCGGATTTCCGGGTTTTGGGAATTATTTCGTACATTTTAGAAGTAATAATTGTATATGCCGAATGGCATTCAGTTGCTTATTATATATTTGTTACTGTTAGTAGTTAATGTTCATGCTTTTGTTTCATTTCCGCAAAGTGTTAGGTTTACCTACTCGTAGAGACTAGGTGCTGTCATGACGGTTCACGGAGGGAGAAATTGGGTCGTGACAAGTTAGTATCAGAGCTCTAGGTTCATAGGAGTCGTGAGTCACAATCCGGTTTATTAGAGTCTCGCGGATTGGTATGGAGACGTCTATACTTATCTTCGGGAGGCTATGGAACTGCTAAGAAAAATCCACTTCATTTGATTCCTTGTCGTGCGAGATTCTTTACTTCTAAATTCTAAACTTATGTCTTCTATTCTCTCACAGATGGTGAGGACACGTGCAGCCGGAGATGACCAGGTGTGACGACCCAAAGGGTCATCACCGGATTTCTCTCTTTTTCCGTGCTTCCGAGGCCTTGAAAACCTCACCTTTAGTTGCCTCGATTTGCATGCGTAGTCCGGGCGCGTAGCCGGAAAGATTATATGTTAAATTCTGTGAAAAATTTTAAAATGTGGCTTTAAAATGATTAAAGTTGACTTCGGTCAACATTTTTGGTAAACGGACCCGGACCCGTAATTTGACGGTCCCGGAGGGTCCATAGAAAAATATGGGACTCGGGCATGTGCCCGGAGTCGAAATCCGAGGTCTAGAACCCGAGGAAAAGAATTTTTCTGTGAAATTGTTTTTCTGGAACTATTAAGGAAAATAGAAATGAAAATTAATTAAAAGACTATGGTATCGGGCTCGTATTTTGGTTCCGACGCCCGGAACAAGTCTTAAATATGTGTTAAGCGCTTTCTGTAAAGTTTGGTCGAAATCGGACGTCATTTGACGTGTTTCGGACCTAAATATCTAAAGTTTGAAGTTTATGAAGTTAGAATGAAAAATGATGATTTTGGGGTTTGATTCAATGATTTTGATGTTATTTTGGCGGTTTGATCGCTTCGTAGGATGTTATTGAGTTAGTGTGTGTGTTTGGTTAGGAGCCCCGAGGGCTCGGGAGTGATTTGGAGGTGGTTCGGGGTGTTTTGAACTTAGGAAAGTTGGCAGATTTTCTCCAATTTTTGCCCAGGTATTTTGTTCTTCCCTGGACCCCCCCCCCCCCCCCCCCCC
>NW_017673394.1:94590-137766 GCF_001879085.1 Nicotiana attenuata
GCAGTGCTTTGTCATTTCCCTCTTACGCGTTTGCGGCCCCCTTCCCGCGTTCGCATAGTTCTATTCCCCCCTCCACCGCGTTCGCGTCCTAACCCCCTCGCGTTCGCGTAGGCCTGCCCCTGGACCCCCCAGTTTTCCTTCTTCGCGTTCGCATCTCCCCATCGCGAACGCGATGCCCCCAGTTCCTCTTCATCGCGAACGCTTCCCCTGTGTCGCGATCGCGTAGGGTTAAATCCTTCAGTGATTTTTTTTTTAAAACAGAACAGTAGCATACGGGATTTCTTCACTTTTTCTCACGAGCTCCCTTCTCCTTCAAGCCTTAGGACCCCATTGAAGCCTCCCTTCTTCAAGGTCACTTGGGTAAGTAATTCCCCACCTAATTCCTTCGTTTTTCTTCATTAATTAGTGAATTCCTAGGCCTAAAACATGAAATCAAAGTAGAAGTTAGGGGTTTTGGGTAGTTAGGGTTTTGAGAATTTTGGGTGATTCAACCTCAATTTGGGGTCGAATCTTAAAACAAATTGCATATTTGAACTCGTAGGGTTATGGGTGATTGGGTTTTGGTCCGAGCCTCGTGTTTGGACCATGTGGGCCCGGTGTCGAATTTTGGTATTTTTGGAAGAATGCTAGGAAATTCATATCTAGGCTATGGGATGTTGCCATTGAGTCTTTATTGATATTATTGAATTAATTATGCCTAGATATCATTGTTTCGGAGTCGGATTGTAGAGGAAAGGCGGTATTTGAGGATTAATTGCTATTCTTTTGACCGAGGTAAGTGTTTGATCTAACTTTGGCTTGAAGGAATAGGATTAGAGTGTTATTATTTGCTAATTGCTAAATGATCGAGTACGGTGTATAGGCATGGTGACGAGTATCTATACACCGGTGTCTAGCATGACCATGGGTCCTTGTATGTACTTATCCTGATATTGTTATGACTTTTCCATGTTAATTGATGAATTCTATGCAATGTGAAGAGTATGAGGACTAATTATGAATTGTAAATTCTTTGGAGCGACTATTGAGTAAGAAATGAAAGAAATAGAAAGAGATATGATTAATCCGTTGCTGGGATGGTTTGAGTATATTGATTATCTCCCTTGCCGGGATGTGAAAGTATTGTTGTTGCTCCCTTGCCGGGATTTAGCTGTTAATTGTGTAATTCCCTTGCCGGGACATTTCTTATTATTTGTTTATCCCCTCGCCCCGTTTGGTTGTGATTACTGTTTGGATGAGGAAGAGTGATAATGCACGAAGGGTCATTCCGTGCCATGTTTTGATTATATTTGCACGAAGGGTCATTCTGTGCCATGTTTTGATTATATTTGCACGAAGGGTCATTCCGTGCCATGTTTTGATTATATTTGCACGAAGGGTCATTCCGTGCCATGTTTTGATTATATTTGCACGAAGGGTCATTCCGTGCCATGTTTTGATTATATTTGCACGAAGGGTCATTCCGTGCCATGATTTGAGAGTATGAGAGGGAAAGCACGAAGGTTGATGCCGTGCACTTTACTTGATTACTTTTGGTGAGGATGAGAGTAAAAGAACGAAGGTTGATGCCGTGCAACTGTTGACTTTCCTGCTCTCATTAATTATTGTTATTGCCCTGTTGCTTACTTAAATTGTTGACTTTATATCCGGACTGTATTTCCCCCATAGTATGCTCCCCTCCCTCTTAACTGTTTAATTTTTTGTTCTTTCCTTTTATTGCATATATATATTGAACTGCACAGGTTGGTTTGGTAGTCCTGTCTAGCCTCGTCACTACTTCGCCGGGTTAGGCCAGGCACTTACCAGCACATGGGGTCGGTTGTGCTGATGCTACACTTCTGTGCTCTTTTGCACAGATCACGGTACCGGAGCAGCTTTTGGACCACAGCAGTAGGATATTGATCGGGAGCTGACTTCAGTCCAGGGACTTACGAGGTAGCCTAGCTGGCGTTCGCAGGCCGGAGTCCCTTTCTATGTTTTCAGTTTGTTTTCATTGTACCGAGACAGACATTTATGTATTTCTATTCAGACTTGTTTGTAGCACTCTTTAGTAGTTCGTGAGATAGCGACACCAGTCTTGGGTAGAGAAATGTTAAACTTCCGCATTTTGGGTTTTCAGTTATCTATGTTTTAAAGACTTCCGCTTTAATTTAAATGACTCGTTATATTTATATTGTTCTTGTTGAGATGAAATCAGGGAATGTTTAAAAGGTTTGGATTGCCTAGCTCCGATAGTAGGCGCCATCACGACTCCCGATGGTGGGAAATCCGGGTCGTGACACCAGGCATCCGCGCCTCCTACTAGAGCCGCCCAAGGCCGGGGCCAGTATTGAGGCCGAGGACGCACACGTGGTACAGCTAGAGCACCCGAGCGAGCTGCTACAAAGGAGCCACCAGTAGCTCCAATAGGAGCACAGGCACCTTTGACGCCTACTACTACTACTCCAGCTCTTCAGGGGACCCTTGCACAGTTCATGAGCATATACAGCACTCTAGCTCAGGCAGGGTTGATTCCCCTTGCTCTAGCCACATCTTAGGCCGTGGGAGGAGAACATACTCCCGCCGCCCGCACCCCAGAGCAGTGGATTCAGGTTGATTAGATTCTAGAGGTTATACCACTACCACCTGTAGCCCAGTTCGGTCCGAAGGTAGGGCAGTAGATTCAGAGGAGGGGCAGCGTACGCTTGAGAGGTACAAAAAGTATGACCCTCCTACATTCAATAGTCTAGCATGAGAGGATGCTCAAGCATTTCTGGAGGAGTGCCATCGTATCCTCCGCACTATGGGTATAGTAGAGTCGAGTGGGGTTTCTTTCACTGCTTTTGAACTTCGAGGAGCAGCCTATCAGTGGTGGCGTACTTATGAGTTGGACTGTCCGGCTGAGGCAGCTTACTTTATATGGACTCAGTTCTCGGACATGTTTTTGAGAGAGTTTGTCCCTCAGAGCCTCAGGGACGCATGGCGCGCGGAGTTTGAGCAGTTGTGCTAGGGTACTATGGCTGTTACAGAGTATGCAGTCCATTTCAGTGACTTGTCTAGACATGCACCGCCCTTGGTTTCTACAGTTCGAGAGAGGGTCCGTCTGTTTATTGAGGGACTCATTCCCAGCATCAGGACTAGCATGGCCCGGGAGTTAGAGATGGATATCTCGTATCAGCAGGTGGTGAGTATTGCTATGAGAGTGGAGGGCATGCTTTCTCATGATAGGGAGGAGAGAGAGGCCAAGAGGTCTCGTGAGTCTGGATATTATTCTGGTGCCCGTGCCCCAGCTGTAGTTCGTCATTGTAGGGGTTATGTGAGTCGCCCCGTTCATTCAGCTCTTCCAGCCGCCAGTGGTATTCCAGCTCCCCCTAGACCTTAGGAGCCTTATTATGCACCTCTAGTATCTAGTGTGCCTCCTGCACAAGGTGCTACCAGCGGTCAGTCCAGCAAGCCTGGCCCGAGCCAGTCACAGCCGCCACGTCCTCCTAGAGCTTGTTTTGAGTATGTCGATACTTGTCATATGATAATGGATTGCCCCGGACTTAGGAGGGGTGCACCTCCACAGACTTCTCAGCCACAGCGTGCTCCACCAGGTCCTCAGGCTATGATTACAGCACCAGCTGCCACCCCACCTGCTCAACCAGCCCGGGGTGGAGGTCGGGGAGGCAGAGGTCGCCTTAGAGGGGGAGGCCAGGCCAGATACTATGCCCTTCCTTCTCGTACAGAGGCTGTTGCTTCTGATTCTATCATTACAGGTATTGTTCCGGTCTATCATAGAGATGCATCGGTTCTATTCGATCCAGGCTCCACTTATTCTTATGTGTCATCTTATTTCTCCCCGCATTTGGGCATATCTCTGGATTCCTTGAGCTCCCCTGTTTATGTGTCTACTTCCATGGGAGATTCTCTTGTTGTGGATTGCGTGTATCGGTCGTGTTTGATTACTCTTAGTGGTTTTGATACCAAAACCAATTTATTATTATTCAGCATGGTAGATTTTGGTGTTATCTTGGGCATGGACTGGTTGTCGCCCCATTATGCTATTCTTGATTGTCACGCCAAGACCGTGACGCTGGCTATGCTAGGTTTACCGCGATTAGAGTGGAGAGGTACCTTAGATTACACTCCCAGCAGAGTTATTTCATTTCTTAAAGCTCAACGAATGGTTGAGAAGGGGTGTGACACGTATCTAACATATGTGAGAGATGTTAGTAGTGATACCCCTACAGTTGATTCAGTCCCAGTAGTGAGGGATTTTTCTGATGTGTTTCCAAATGATCGGGTATGACGCCCGACATAGACATTGATTTTGGCATTGATTTGTTACCGGTCACTCAGCCCAACTCTATTCATCCTTATCGTATGGCCCCTCCTGAATTGAAGGAGTTGAAGGAGCACTTACAGGAATTGCTTGATAAGGGCCTCATTTGGCCCAGTATGTCACCTTGGGTGCTCTTATCTTGTTTGTGAAGAAAAAGGAAGGTTCTATGCGTATGTACATTGATTATCGCCAGTTAAATAAAGTTACAGTGAAGAATCAGTATCCTTTGCCTCGTATTGATGACCTATTTGATCAGTTACGGGGTGTCAGGGTGTTTTCCAAGATTGACTTGCGTTCGGGTTATCATCAGTTGAAGATTTGGGAGCCAGATATCCCGAAGACTGCTTTCAGGACTCGGTATGGTCACTACGAGTTCCTTGTTATGTATTTGGACTGACCAATGCCCCAGCAGCATTTATGCATTTGATGCACAGTGTATTTCGTCCTTATCTTGACTCATTCGTTATTGTCTTTATTGACGACATTCTGGTGTACTCCTGGAGTCTGGAAGATCATGAGCAGCACTTGAGGACTGTGCTTCAGACCTTGAGAGAAAAGAAATTATATGCAAAGTTCTCAATATCTGAGTTTTGGTTGGATTCAGTGGCATTTTTGGGTCACGTACTGTCGAGTGAAGGGATCAAGGTGGATCCGAAGAAGGTGGAAGCAGTGCAGAGTTGGCCCAGACCATCCTCAACTATAGAGATCCGAAGCTTCCTTGGTTTGGCGGGGTCGATTTGTTGAGGGATTCTCATCTATTGCAGCGCCTATGACCAGGCTGATCCAGAAAGGTGCTCCGTTCAGGTGGACGGAAGAGTGTGAGGAGAGCTTCCAAAAGCTCAAGACAGCTCACTATAGCCCAGTATTGGTATTGCCTTCAAGTTCGGAGTCTTACACAGTTTATTGTGATGCGTCACGAGTTGGCCTCGGTGCGGTGTTGATGTAAGACCGTAGGGTGATTACCTACGCATCCAGACAGTTGAAGGTGCATGAGAAGAACTATCCTGTCCACGACCTTGAGTTAGCTGCTATTGTTCATGCCTTGAAGATTCGGAGGCATTATTTGTACGGTGTCCCTTGTGAGATCTACACTGATCACCAGAGTTTGCATCATCTGTTCAAGCAAAAGGATCTTAATTTGCGCCAGAGAAGGTGGTTAGAGCTACTTAATTATGATATCACCATTTTGTACCACCCGGGGAAGTCCAATGTGGTGGCCGATGCTTTGAGCCGCCGGGCAGAGAGTTTGGGGAGTTTAGCTTATCTACCAGTAGCAAAAAGGCCCATGGCGTTGGATGTTCAGGCCTTAGCCAGCCAGTTTGTGAGATTTGATATTTCTGAGCCTAGTAGAGTATTGGCTTGTATGGTCTCTTGGTCTTCTCTTTATGATCGTATCAGGGAGCGTCAGTATGAGTACCCCATCTGCTTGTCCTTAGGGACACGGTCCAGCACGGTGATGCTAAGGAGGTCACTATTGGGGATGATGGTGCATTGAGGATGGAAGGCAGGCTATGTGTGCCTAACGTAGATAGTTTGCTTGAGTTGATTCTTTTAGAGGCTCATAGCTCGCGGTACTCCATTCATCCGGGTGTCGCGAAGATGTACCAGGATTTGAGGCAACATTACTGGTGGAGGAGGATGAAGAAGAAAATAGTGGAGTATGTTGCTCGGTGTCTAAATTGCCAGTAGGTGAAGTATGAACATCAGTGACCGGTTGGATTGCTTCAGAAGTTAGAGATTCCGGAGTAGAAATGGGAGCGGATCATTATGGATTTCGTTGTTGGACTCCTATTGACTCAGCGAAAGTTTGATGCAGTTTGGGTGATTGTAGATAGGCTGGCCAAGTCAGCTCATTTCCTTCATGTGATGACTACCTATTCTTCCGAGCAGCTAGCTCGATTTTATATCCGTGAGATTGTCAGACTTCATGGCGTGCCGGTATATATAATCTCCGACCGTGGCATGCAAGTTACATCACGGTGCTGGAGAGCCGTACAACATGAGTTAGGTACTCGGGTGGAGTAGAGAACAACATTTCACCCTCAGACGGACGGACAGTCCGAGCACACTATTCAGATTCTTAAGGATATGCTATGTGCGTGTGTGATGGAGTTTGGAGGTTCTTGGGATCAGTTCTTGCCACTTGCGGAGTTTGCCTACAACAATAGTTATCAGTCCAGCATTCAGATGGCACCGTATGAGGCTCTGTATGGTAGGCGGTGTCGGTCTCCAGTGGGTTGGTTTGAGCCGGGCGAGGCTAGGTTATTGGGTACGGACTTAGTTCAGGATGACTTAGATAAGGTTAAGGTTATTCAGGATAGACTTCGCACAGCCCAGTCCAGACAGAAGAGTTATGCGGACCGGAAGGTTAGTGATGTGGCATTTATGGTCGGAGAGCGGGTCTTACTCCGGGTTTTGCCCATGAAAGGCATTATGAGGTTTGGAAAGAAGGGCAAGCTAAGCCCAAGGTTTATTGGTCCCTTTGAGGTGTTGCAGCGAGTAGGGGAGGTTGCTTATGAGCTTGCCTTACCTCCCAGCCTAGCAGGAGTTCATCCGGTATTTCATGTTTCGAAGCTCCAGAAGTATCACGGCGATCCATCTCATGTGTTGGATTTCAGCTCAGTCCAGTTGGACAAGGATCTATCCTATGTTGAGGAGCCAGTGGCTATTTTGGACAGGCAGGTTCGAAAGCTGAGGTCAAAGAACATTGCATCAATAAAGGTTCAGTGGCGGGGTCAGCCGGTCGATGAGGCGACTTGGGAGACCGAGCAGGATATACGCAGTCGTTATCCTCACCTTTTCTCCACTTCAAGTATGTCTCTATGCTCGTTCGAGGACGAACGATTGTTCTAAGAGGGGGAGGATGTAACGACCCGGCCGGTCATTTTGAGAGTTAGAGCCCCGATCCCCTATTAACTGCTTCCCCCGTATCTATTTCTACTATTGTGACTTGCCGGGAGGTTTCGTTTTGGTTTTTAAAGTGTTTTGGAACACTTAGTCCCTAAACGGGAGCTTAAGACTTAGGATTTGAACCGTTGTCGGAACTGTATGAAGACGACTCCAGAATGGATTTCCGTTAGTCCCGTTAGCTCCATTAGGTGATTCTGGACTTAGGGGCGTGTCCGGATTGTGTTTTGGAGGTTCGTAGTTCATTTAGGCTTGAAATGGCAAAAGTCAAATTTTTAGAGTTTTGGACCGTTAGTGGAATTTTTGATATCGGGGTCGAAATCCGATTCCGAAAGTTGGAGTAGGTCCGTAATGTTGATTATGACTTGTGTGCAGAATTTGGGGTCAATCGGACGTGGTTTGATAGGTCTCAGCATCGGTTGTAGAAATTTGAAGTTTCAAGTTTATTAAGTTTGAATTGGAGAGTGATTCGTGATTTTAGCATTATTTGATGTGATTTGAGGGCTCGACTAAGTTCTTATGGTATTTTAGGATTGGTTGGTATGTTTGGCTTAGGTCCCGGGGTCCTCGGGTGAGTTTTGGGTGCTTAACGGACTAGTTTTTGGCCTAAAGATAGTAGATTTCTAGTGTTTTTGTTGCAGACAATCCTTCATCGCGTTCACGAGAGAGGTCTCGCGATCGCGTAGAGCATCTGGGAAAGGCAGCTGAGTTGTTCTTCGCGTTCGCGAAGATGTAGGACCTTAAGCCTACGCGTTCGCGACATGGACCTCACGTTCGCGTAGCGGAACGGAGCAGATGGAGCTTCAGGCATTGAGCCTACGCATTCGCGAAGAGGTTCCCGCGTTCGCGTAGGGTCAGTCAGTAAAGGTACGCGTTCGCGAGAGGTCCCTCGCGTTGCGAAGAAGGAATTCTGGGTCAGTAAAGATTTTTCATCGCGTTCGCGATGGTGATGACGCATTCGCGAAGAAGAACGCACTTGGGTAGAATTTAAAGTTCAAAAACGAGGGTTTGAAGTTCATATCACAAAATTGGATTGAGAGCTCGGTAGAAGGCGAAATTTCGAGAGATTTTCAGCGGAAGTCATTGGGTAATGATTCCTAACTCCTTTATGGTTATATCCCACTAATCTATTCTTGATTTCATCATTTAATTTCGGATTTGGGGTGAAAAAAATGGGAAAAATTGAAAAAGTTCTTAGGCCGAATTTTGGGGTTTTGATCGAGATTTTGGTATCGGATTTGAGTAAATTTTGTATGGTTAGACTCGTAAGTGAATGGGTGTTCATATTTTCTGACTTTTACCCGATTCCGAGATGTGGGCCCGGGGAGGCTTTTTGAGCGATTTTCTAATTTCTTGCCTTAGCTTTGATTTCAATAGCTAGATTAGTTTCTTTTAGTTATATTTACGTTATGTAATTGGTTTTGGCTAGATTTGGGCCATTCGGAGTTGGATATTCATGGAAAGAGCATTGTGTGGATTGAATTGAGCTTGGTTCGAGGTAAGTGGCTTGCCTATCCTTGTGTTGGGGAACTCCCCATAGGATTTGGTATTGTTTTGATATGTGAGCGCTGTGTACGTGGGGTGACGAGTACGTACACAGGCTATTTGTTGTAAAACTCTATTTTTCACTAAATCATAACATGTTTCTCCTTATTTGAACTACACTAGCATATGTAACTATCCGGTATTAGTTAGAATAGCATGCCTACGTGTTTTAACTGCCTATTTGAACTTTGTGCAGC
This sequence comes from Nicotiana attenuata, assembly GCF_001879085.1. Lineage (NCBI taxonomy): Eukaryota > Viridiplantae > Streptophyta > Magnoliopsida > Solanales > Solanaceae > Nicotiana > Nicotiana attenuata. The sequence continues at coordinate 103,543 of NW_017673394.1, forward strand.
ATGTTTAGTGAAATTACCTGCTTTCTTTGACTTGAACTTAGTCAAATTTGTAGGTTTTCTTGTTGTAACTGTTTTTTCTATTGGTTGAGCTGCATATTTACTTTGGGACTACAAAATGGTATTCCGGGAGATCCCCCTTGTACTGCATATTTACTTGGGACTACGGAACGATATTTTTGGAGATCCCCCCTGTACTGCATATTTACATTGGGACTAAGGAACGGTATTCCGAGAGATGCCCCTGCACATTTACGTTTGGGACTACGAGACGGTATCTCGGGAGATCCCCTGTTGTTATCTCAGTATTCTGAGCTGTTGTCTTTCTATGACTCTATTCCTGTTAGATTTTCGTATTTATTTTGACGGTGTTATCTCATTCTGTCTTATTTCATTATATTTATACCAGAAGGGCCCTGACCTGATCCCGTCACTACTCGACCGAGGTTAGGCTTGGCACTTACTAGGTACCGTTGTGGTATACTCACACCCTTTTCTGCACATGTTTTTCGTGTGCAGATCCAGGTTCATCTTACTAGCCTCATCACTAGTTGAAGTCGCTGCTGCTTATTAGAGATTTCAAGGTACATCTGCCCGTGCCCGCAGATCCTCGGAGTCCCCATCTATCCCCTTATGTTCATTTTTCCTTCCTTCTGTAGAAATGATGTATACAACAGTTAAGATATCTTAGTAGCTTGTGACTTGCGGGTTTCCGGGTTTTGGGAATTGTTTTGTATATTTCAGAAGTGATAATTGTATATGCCGAGTGGCATTCAGCTGCTTATTAGATATTTGTTACTGTTAGTAGTTAAACAGGCAGGGCGCTTCCACCTCGTCCATATTGGCCTGGTCTTCTTCGGTCACCAAGCACCGAAGATAGCTGGAAATCCCCACGGGGAGAGAACCCAGGCATCCTCCGGGATAGATATAATGATTGACCGCTTCCGGTCAAGGTCTACACTTGGAGCTGGGAACCGGTCCACTAATTTCGGACTCAAAGAAGGCCCTCTGGTTCCGAAATCGGACCTTTCTTTGGTACCGGTAGGTCGCCCAGCCCGGTAACGTCCTCCAAGGCAGAAGAATCGAAACTATCTAAGATATGGTCAAAGGGGTCTGCCACCCCTTGGGACCCCCCAGCTGGGCGCTCTTTTAGCGCTTGGGCGTCACAGATCATGGAGCCAGAAAATAGTGGCGACTCGGAGAGGTCTATCACCTCGAGCGCGTCCTTCGAAGCATTATCCTCCGCCTGAGAAACACCGGCTGCAACATCTTGATCGACCTCCCCAACTTGAGGGAAAACGGCATCGGCCCTCTCTGGTTCAGAGGCCTCGGCCACTGCCCCCTCAGCAGCCTCCCTGGCTTGAGGCAATGCAATGTTGCCTCGTACATGAGCCACCAGCTCGGAATTCTCTTCTTCTTCTTCGTACTCATCCCTCAGCTGGTGGACTATGTCCGATGAGAGGGCACCGGTGCTTTCTTTGGGTTTGCGTTCCTGCCTCCTTTTCGATTTCTTCTTCTCCGAGTTCGGGACTCGGAGCCCCTTTTCTTTTCTTCTCTTTATCCAGCCTCGGAGTTGGTGATTGGGGGAGGATGTCTTAATCTCCGAATAGAGGCCTTATTGCAACATCCTTCCCAAGGCCTATAAAGAAAAATAAATGAGTAAGCTCAGAAGAAGCCCAAGTGTTGTCTATTCTAGGAAAGGATCTTACCGTGAGAACGGGTCTCCCACCGGCCCTTTGAAAGTTCGCTCCACGCACACTCGGAATAGGCCTTCTGTGACACGATGCCCTCGACCCATTCCATGAGTCGAGGAACTGCATTCGGCATTCGAGCAACAGTTGCACCACGAAAACATCGATAAGAAGGAAGGAAAAAGGAAAGCAGTAAACAAAATTTTAAAGGCAAAGTTATACTTACGTTTCATGTTCCATTTCTCGGGAAATGGCATATCCTCGGCCGGGATTAAATCCGAGGTCTTCACTTGAACGAATCGGCCCAACCAGCCTCGGTTTCAATCCTCGTCTATGCTCGAGAATGGGACCTTAGTGGCTCGACGGGCAAGCTTTATTAATCCCTCTCGATCGAGTCGGGGACTGTACGGCGCATGAGGTAGTCGATGGTGAAAGGACACTTGTCGATTTTACTTACAAAAAAGCGGAGGAGAATTACTATCCTCCAGAAGGAGGGGTGAATTTGACCGAGGGTAACCTCGTACCTCTTACAGAAGGCGATGATGACCGGGTCTAAAGGGTCAACGTGAAGGGATAAGTGTAAACACTTAAAAAACCCTCCACGTGGGTAGTAATCGATTCCTCGGGCGTAGGCACCACCACGTGCTTACTGGCCCAATGGCAGTCTTCCTTGACCTTGGAGAGGAAATTGTCGGTGATCGAGCATATGTATCTCGATACCGGCTTGCACCGACCCGGTACGGAAGAGGTCTTTTCGACTTTGAAGTCAGCACCGGTTGGGCACCCCGCAGGAACGAACATAGTCAAAGTAGGCTCCGGTGTCTTTTCCTCAATAGCAGCAGATGAAACGTTTTCCTCTTCAGCTGGTCGCGAAGCAGGAGCTTCTTTTTGGGGATCGAACTTTGAGGTCTCCGCCATTTTTTTGTGGAAAGTTAGGGAAAAAGAAGTTAAAATGATGTGCTTAATAATTTTGGGATGACGAAGTTCTTATGGAGAGATTTTAGAATAATCAGAAAATTGATATTTGGGGATATAGAAATTTCTAGTGTACGAGGGCAGAGGTTTTGAAAGTAAAGTTTGAATGAGATAATGAGGAGGCATTTATAGTTTGCAAACGACGGTTCAAGACCTGTAATTTCCGACCAGCGACTGACGAACATTTAATGCCATTAAAAGACGTGACTGACGAGATGTTTCGTCAGTTTTGTCATTTCTTGCGTGAAGAATCGAGACAAAGATCGAGGGCTCATATCGTTTCTCGTCATTTACTCTCTGAAAAACGAGGGGACTATCTGTATATGGTCGAAATCGAGCTCGCCTATTGCATGAAAGTTCGAGACTGAAACGAGATGGGTTGGAGATAGGCCTCGGGTTCCTTCGAGCCAAGGTACGAAGTTAGAACATACGTCTTCAAGATCATCGAGCCCATAACTCCGGAAACCAACCCCGACTCCGATCAAGCTCGGGGAAATACTATCGGACCGAATAACGGAAGGCCAAAATATCCATAACCGGTCGGATGTCACAGCGGGAATCTCGGCACATATCAACGAAAGGCCGACTAATTAGCTAATCATGAGATTTCTTACCTTTTGTAGAATTGTATCTAAAGTAGGACTCCCCTACTATATAAAGGGGGTCTGATTACTTGTAACACTCGTCCAAAAGCAATATACTATTATTTCTAGTTCTTATTATCTTGTTATTTTGTTCTGACATCGATTGAGGCACTTTTTGACTCGAGGGTGACCAACCTTTAAGGCTAACACTGTTCAACTTGTGTGGTTTGCATTCACTTTTCTGTCATTGATTTCAATATTAATCTGTTTTCTCAAATTGTGTCAAATTATATCACGTATCCTTAAAACCGCGTATAAATTCAATTGTTATCCGATTTTGAGGGTGAACAACCATAAAAAAGGTTGTCGCATGTTTAATTCAAAATTAAAAGTACACATGAACCACTATAAAATTGTTCTAAAAAGATATAATTGCCAAATGCGTGAAAATAAATGATTATTTTAATAGCTTGCTCAACTAGTGTTAAATACTGCGATTACCACAACACATAAAATGATTTTTTTGGGTGATAAGTATACAGAACTATCAACTTTTTATATCGTCGCATTTATTTAAAGCCCTTCATGTTTTGATTCGATCAATAAGCAATCATAAATTACTAGCCAAGAGAAGACATATAAACAGGATAAAGACACTGAATAACTGGTTTCTTCGTTTGATTCATTTTATTTAAATTTCCATAAGTTTTCCAGCCATTGTATTCCAAAATTGCCTTTAAGATTGAGTTACATATATAGTAGTATTTTCAAGTTTTAAGTGTGTCACATATTTGTTAAATTCTATATCTAGAGGGCTTAACGTTTTCCACATCCCCAAAGTAGAAATTAAAAACTTTTAACGCAAAGTAATTACAAATATATTTTTTTTTGTAAGAAAACTACTCCATAAATACTATTTTTATCATAATTTCATGGCCTACTTTAATTTTGTAGTGAATTTTTTTTAGTTTTAATTTGGATCATTTCTCGATTTGTGCGTATCATCCTTGTGCTGGGCCTATGCTAATCTTCTCTGTATCGGTTCAATTTTATGGGATGTCCCCGAAGGGACATTTTGTAGTGAATCTGACTGTTCAAATTGGATATCAAATCCGATTAACTTTTTGAGAACTATTTGAATTTATTTGGTCAAAGTCTAGGAATTGTAGCACTTCTTGAATTGGATAGTAAATCTGATTGTTCAAATTGGATTGTAAATCTTATTAACTTTTTTGAGAACTATTTGAATTCCTTTTGTCATATTATACAACTGTAGACACTTAGGCAGTGAATCTGATTGTTCAAATTGGTTAGCAAATCTGATTGACTTTTTTAGAACTATTTAAATTCATCTTGACATAATCTAAGAATTGTTGAAACTTATTGAATTAGCATAAGAATACTACTACATTATTAATTTTTTTTCCTAAATAATAAATCTATTAAGAAATAAAATACTATATTTGAATTTAAGAATCTTAATCTCCAAAGTGAAAAATTGAGAAGAATATCACGTATTTATGTTAAAGTTAAAACACTTGAAACACCATAAAAATTCAAAATAAACATAATTAAGTGCCAAATGTATAAGAAATAAATGATAGATTTTAATAACTTTATCAATTAGTGTTAAGCATCACTAAGCATCACTATTCCCGCAACGCATAATAGAAAATTCTTCGCGATAATTGGTTTAAGCTCTCGTTTATTCATACTGTTGCACTTTAAAAGCCTTCTCATCTTTATTCGATAAGCAGTAAATTTGAATTGTCGAAATTAAATTAACACATTTTACGAGAAAACAACTTAGCGACCAAAAGTATATATATAAATACGAGACATTGCTTAATTTGCTTCTTCCTTATATTCAACCATTCAAGGGGATATCAGCGGTACTGATGATAGGCTATAATTACATATTTTAGTCGCTTATTACACACTAATTTACTGCACTTTAATTGAGTTTGAGCTTTAATCGCTAGTGTCTTGCGCTAACTGTATGTTTTATGCCTTGTAGGAGTGATTTCGAGCTATGTAGATGTTATGGAATGAATTCAAGTGATTTGGAGCTTTGAAGTCTGAGTAAAAGCTCAAGGAATTAAGCCGGGATCGTGTTTGGGGGTCAACGGATGATAGTTAGAGCGAACGAAGAATCGAGTAGGCATATCGCGCACTGTATAGTAAAATGGATATAACTTTTTTATCAGAACTCCATTTGGGCTCCACAATATATGGTTGGAAAGCTAACTCAAAGGGCTACAACTTTTATGTTTTATGTTTTTCCAAATTCCAAACGGAACAGGGTGAAAAGTGCGCGTCAATAGCGCGGCCGCGCTCAGGCCGCGCTCGTCAGGCAGAATACTGGGCCACTAGCGCGGTCACGAGCGCGGCCGCGCTAGTCAAACCCGGGAAAAGTGTCCTTTTTCACATTGGAGAAGGTATAATTGTTTGGGCCCAACCCTACTTGGTATATATACATGGAAAACAGTATTTTGAGGGGTTGGACATATTTTTGACACAGATTTGACCTAAGGAGGCAGAGACACAATAGGAGCAAGGCGGGGAATTCTTCTGCAAGTTTTTCTTTCCTCTTCCTATTTTTCATTGTTGGTTATGACTTTTAGTATTGTAGTTTTACATACTATTATGAATAGCTAATTTGTTATCTAGGGTTTTGATGGAACCTTTTGTAGGATAAATTCTTGAGTCGTTGGATTTCTCTACTTGTTCAACTACGTGTTTATTGTTGTTGATTGAATGGCCATCAATTGACTGTGCCTATTTAGTGTGTAGTGCTCGAGAGAGAGTACATATTTAGGTAGTTGTTGAACAACGTCACTCCTAACGTATGTGAGAAATCAATATATTGGGTTTAAAGGTAGGTTTAGAAATAACAAAGCCTTGACGTGGTCATAATGAGCGGGTAGATAAAGCTAACTAGCGTAGTTCGAGAGAATATGTCTAGTAAATTGTTGTAGTTGCTCGAGAGAGAATTACGGCACCTAAAGTGCTCAGGATCATTAGAGAATACATTGGCGAAAATTATAGGGGACATAGCTAGAAGGATTTCGACAATTGGGAAAATCATAACTCTAGACCTCCTTAATTTAGTCTCCAACCCTTTGTCTCGTTAGTTGATAATTTTACTGCTTTGTAGTATTTGCTAGTTAATTAGTTAGGAATATAAATCGCAATCTTTATAATTTAGAAAATTATTCAATCTTGTCTTCTTGGTGATATTAAACAGATACAGCTAAGCCTTAGTTCTCTGTGGGATTCGACTCCGGACTTTTAGACCGGATTATATTTGCAGCGACCGCTTATCCTTTTTAGGACTAGAGTTGGGCGTGACCAAATTTTGGCGTCGTTGCCGGGGAACTAACGGTGTAGTTGTAGCTGTATATATTGCTAGGTTTCGAGTTTGAACTTTTATTTTGTTTTCTTTTGTTTTGTTATTTGTATTTTTGTTTTATAACTATTGATTTGAGAAACATGAAATCTTGGAATTATGGGAATTTAGGTGTAGATAATTCTACTATTGATATCCATACATATTGTGAAGGAAACCACCCGTGGCAAAATTTTCAAAACGTTCCTGAGAGCGAGTTATGTGCACCAACTCAATCTTATTTGTGGAATGTGTGTGATGTGTGTGGTGGTAAAGATGGTCACTTTTATGGTTGTGCTTATATTTCTCATCTTCCCCCAACCCCTTACTATGATGGTTCTATTTTGTCTTGTGAAGTTAGCAGGAACAAAGAACCTGGGGATGCAGACCTGAAGGAGATCAAGGATATGTTAAAGTGCCTTCTGAAACAAAATAATGAAAAACAATTGCAGATAGAAAGGCAAGAGGCAACTATTCGCAAGTTGGAGGCTCAATTGGGTCAAGTGGTTGGAGCTTTTAATGCTCAACAAGCCCATATTGAGGATAGTAGCCAAGAAGAGCAGGAATTTGAGGTGTTAATTGGGGAGGTCAGAGTAGAACACCATCAACCTAGCCAACTACAATTTGAGGATGTCAATGTTGAAGAAGTGAGACTAGAGTCAGCCAAGGACATTGAGGATACAAATTTTGTTGACTCTAGTATCATTGATGTTGAGGATGTTGAAAATCCTAAAGTTCATGTGTTTGAGCGCATTGGTCCACACTCCAAGTATTTTTCCATATTATGTTTGGATGATGATATGGAAATAGAGTCATCTGAACCAATCGAAGAGTCAAGGAATGAGGAACAAGGTGCATATATTCTGGAATTCTTCTTGCCAGAAAGTCAGGATTACATACCTCATACAAAGGCCAAGGAGTGCAGAATACTACATTATTTCTTTGGGCCAGTTAGATCCGTTCCACCGCTCCATGACCATAATCATAAGCTTGAATCAAAACTTGGGGTTCAATTCATAAGCTCAAGGTGGAGGCAAAAAGTGATTCGCGTCGTGCCGCGACGTTAAATCAAGCGCTTGTTGGGAGGCAACCCAGCTTTATTGCTTTTTTTATTTATTTTTTTATTTTTTTTAATTGTATTATTTTTGTAGTGTAAATTTTTTATTTTCTAGGAGCATGGAAAGCAAAGGTATTGGAAGGATGCAACAGCAAATCAAATGGTTGGAACTAAGTGTGAGGTACCCGCACGAAGGACCAAGCTTGGGAGAAGTCTGAGTACCCCATGAACTGCTAGTGCTTCGGCCTTTGGCCTACCAGGGAGTTTCTTTTACCCTCTTGTATGTATGGGTGTGCATTGGGGACAATGCACAATTTTAAGTGTGGGGTGAGGAGATTGTCTGGGTGACTTTTCATGCTACTTTAGCTGTGTTTGTTTAATTAAATAATTTTTTTTTAAAAGATTGGACTTTTCCTGATGATAGATCTTCTAGACAGTTTTCTTGAGGGAAGTAAGTCTAAAGAAAATACCAAAAAGATTTTTTGTTTTGTTTTAGGTAGTGTAGTAACTCCCCCTTGGTTTTTCTTTGGGCCACGGTTCTTTTTCAAGGGTTTTATTTGAACCGGGTGTAGTTAGTTTTTTTTTTTAGGAATAGGAGCCATTGTGTTGTGTTTTGAATTGAAGCAATATCTCTTGACTTTGTTATGCCTTGAGAATAGTGAGTACTTTGGTTGTGACGCTTAGGCTCAGTTTTTGACTCTTGTATAAGTACCTTAAATTGTATGATTTTAAATTTGCTTAACTGCTTTGACTAGAGTGTCTTGATGAATCCAATCCTGAGTGAGTTATGTGTCATGTGTGTGTGAGGTTTGGGTGTTATTCTGTGCATTGCATTTGATGCCTAGAACTTGCCCCGTGTGTTTGCAAAGCAAAATAGTAGTTCTATTCAGTCTAGGAAGTGATATAGGCATTTCTTTGTTGAGCCAGATATGTATATTTTACCCGCCTAATTATTATGTATCGTAGTTAACCTCTTTGAGCCTGTAATCTTGTTTCTTTGGCAACCACATTACAAGCCTTACCCATTTATTTGAAATAACCATCTATTTGAACCATTGTAACTTATCATGAGCACTTGAATTGTTTATGAACTTGTAAAGGTTAAAGTGTGGGGTGGTTGGTTTGGCTTTTGAGTGGAACTAATTAAACAAGGAGAAAGGTGCAATGTTTTGAAAAAGTAAGAGCCACTTGAATTGGAAAAAAAATAGTTGGCTTGTTGTGAAAAAAAATTTCTTGATAAGTGGTGGCTCTTGATGTAAGTGTGCTTAAAGAAGAATGGGATAATATACATTGATGTGAAGGTGGAGTTTGGTTTGACATAAGTATGTGGTTTGAATGTTAAAGTATATGTATTAAAGTGCTTATGGAGGTGTAGTCACTCTTATATCTAAATGTCCTACATGTCCCGTAGCCTACATTATAACCAAATAAGTCCTAATTTATCCTAGATTGAATGAGCTCGATTAGTGGAGTAGTACACTATGGGCAAGCTTATGGTGCATCTTTTGTGGCATATGAATGTTATTTCTGAGAGTGAGTGAATTCTTTCTATCTTGAGTTCCTAAGTGTTCTTAAATTTTATTGTGTGGAACTACTCTCTTTTGTTGTGTGAGGGCACTTGATTCATGAAGGAAAGGTAATGTCAGTGACCTCTATGTTAGAGTAAGTGGGTGAGTTGTGAATAACGCATGGTACTTGTGAGTCAAATCTTGAGGTAAAGATGTTACGCTTTTATGCTTAGTCTATTTTAAATAGTCTTGGTGTGATGAGTTAGGAGAATTGTTTAAAAAGGTCGTGTCTATAAAAAGTGTAGTTTGATTGCTCGAGGAAGAGCAATGATTTAAGTGTGGGGTGTTGATGATAGGCTATAATTACGTATTTTAGTCGCTTATTACACTCTAATTTACTGCACTTTAATTGAGTTTGAGCTTTAATCGCTAGTGTCTTGCGCTAACTGTGTGTTTTATGCCTTGTAGGAGTGATTCCGAGCTATGTAGATGTTATGGAATGAATTCAAGTGATTTGGAGCTTTGAAGTCTGAGTAAAAGCTCAAGGAATTAAGCCGGGATCGTGTTTGGGGGTCAACGGATGATAGTTAGAGCGAACGAAGAATCGAGTAGGCATATCGCGCACTGTCTAGTAAAATGGATATAACTTTTTTCTCAGAACTCTATTTGGGCTCCACAATATATGGTTGGAAAGTTAACTCAAAGAGCTACAACTTTTATGTTTTACGTTTTTCCAAATTCCAAACGAAACAGGGTGAAAAGTGCGATTAAATAGCGCGGACGCGCTCAGGCCGCGCTCGTCAGGCAGAATACTGGGCCACTAGCGCGGTCACGAGCGCGGCCGCGCTAGTCAAACCCGGGAAAAGTGTCCTTTTTCACATTGGAGAAGGTATAATTGTTTGGGCCCAACTCTACTTGGTATATATACATGGAAAACGGTATTTTGAGGAGTTGGACATATTTTTGACACAGATTTGACCTAAGGAGGCAGAGACACAATAGGAGCAAGGCGGGGAATTCTTCTATGAGTTTTTCTTTCCTCTTCCTATTTTTCATTGTTGGTTATGACTTTTAGTATTGTAGTTTTATATACTATTATGAATAGCTAATTTGTTATCTAGGGTTTTGATGGAACCTTTTGTAGGATAAATTCTTGTTGTGTTTTTATATAATTGAGCCGTTGGATTTCTCTACTTGTTCAACTACATGTTTATTGTTGTTGATTGAATGGCCATCAATTGACTGTGCCTACTTAGTGTGTAGTGCTCGAGAGAGAGTACATATTTAGGTAGTTGTTGAACAACGTCACTCCTAACGTATGTGAGAAATCAATATATTGGGTTTAAAGGTAGGTTTAGAAATAACAAAGCCTTGACGTGGTCATAAATGAGCGGGTAGATAAAGCTAACTAGCGTAGTTCGAGAGAATATGTCTAGTAAATTATTGTAGTTGCTCGAGAGAGAATTACGGCACCTAAAGTGCTCACGATCAGTAGAGAATACATTGGCGAAAATTGTAGGGAACATAGCTAGAAGGATTCCGACAATTGGGGAAATCATAACTCTAGACCTCCTTAATTTAGTCTCCAACCCTTTGTCTTGTTAGTTGATAATTTTACTGCTTTGTAGTATTTGCTAGTTAATTAGTTAGGAATATAAATCGCAATCTTTATAATTTAGAAAAGTGTTCAATCTTGTCTTCTTGGTGATATTAAACAGATACAGCTAAGCCTTAGTTCTTTGTGGAATTCGACTCCGAACTTTTAGACCGGATTATATTTGCAGCGACCGCTTATCCTTTTTAGCATTAAAGTTGGGCGTGACCAAATACCAGAGAAGATATTTAAACTGATAGAGACGATACTATTTTGTCTTTTTATCTAACTCAAATTTTTACGGGAATAGCTCAACAGTCTAGAGAAGTCATATAAGCACGATAAAAGACGCTTCAAATTTGCCTTTTCACTTAAGTCAATCCATTTTTGGTAGTAATTTTTTCACAATGAAAGATAGTGATTATGTGCCGGTAAATTTGATTATTCCCAAATCTAGCTAATCTTATCATTTCATTTTCCCTTTTTGCCCCTTGGGTTTTGCACTTATAATTGATGGTTCAGTCTAGCAAATGTTACTGTGCTTTATGGCGAGCAATACTGGCTAAGGTCTGCAATTCATTTTTATTGGTTTCTTTTTCATTTTTTCTCTTATAAAATTTAGAGGACGAGTAACAAGATTAACAGAGGCTTGTTTTCCTTTTTCTTTCTTCTTCAGACATGAGTTTGAAACCTTGTTTTTTTTTTTTTTTTTTTGTTTCTTTATCTGTCAATTGGATTAGAACATAACTAGTATTGATACACATCTCACACATACACACACAATGGCTAAAAACATGTATCTAGTGTTGGGATATATACTATTAACCATGAATTTGGTTTAGATATAGTATTTATTATGATAATATTGTTCATTCAATTTTAATAAAGTTTTAATAGATCATATATTAGTCGGTGTCCCTTGCTTACATAGTAGATGATTTAGTGTATAGAGTTTAGCTTATACACGGAAGATTAAATCATCGGTTCTTATAAGTATAAAGTTTGAGTTCACAATCTAATGATGGAATTGGACAAACCATCAGGAATGATTGTAGCACAAGATTAAATATAATTTATCTTGATTATGGGAATGGTTTAATTCCAACTTCTTGTGCTAGTATATTTTGTATGTATTGAACGGACCAAGTAGAGATAAGTATTTTATACCGACTTAATAAAATAAACTCTCTAGCCATTAAATATACTTATACTCTTAATCTTGATATAATTATTATTAGCTGTGTATATTATTATTGTTTTGATTTATTAAAAGGCGAGATTCTTTCGTGGGTCAATATGCCTGGTAAATTGGATAATAAAAATGTTACATTGGCGAAGTAATAGTTAGTTGATGGAATCCATGTCTCGGTTTAGAGATTGATGATACACCTTTATGAAAGCTTATAAGTTTTCATGTGTAAACCCGGCCGGTGGATTTTGTATCCGACACATGAAATAAGTTAAGCGAAAGTCTAAAGGAAATAATCAATAAATTAAATCGTCAGTAATTTAATTTAATTGATTAGTATCTGAATCTTAACATGGGGAGTTAAATAAGATTTAATGGATGAATTTCGAAATTGAATAAGGAGTGCAATTACGAATTTTTAGTGGAATAATTCGTAATTAATTATGGTGGATATTAATTTCGAAAATTATAAATTAATTCCATAATTGGAAACCTTGTTAATTAAATTTTGTGGTCCCTGTTGTGCCTAAATAATAGAAAATAAAGGAATCCTTTTTCTGGTGGAAAAGAAAACCCAACAGGTTTTGGAAAAGGGTTTTAACCCTTAAAACTTGTGCTATAAATACATAAGGTTTTCCACCTAGAAGGGGAGCAGATGGTGGCCGAATTTCAGCCCCTTTTCCTTAGAAATTTCGCCCACACGAAATTACTATTTTCGGGTATTATTTGGGTAACACAGTAGAAGACCGTGGAACGTTCGGAGATCGTGATCGTGCGGGTGGTGGAGAATTCATTAAGTTGCTGTGGAATTAGAGGCTCACGTGATAAACGAGTTTTGTTCACGTTTCAAGAGGTAACCCGTAAAACCCTGCATACATTAGTTGTCTAGATTACATGTGATTTTGATACTGGGATTGCTTTTTCGCTGCATATAATAATCCATCATCTAGTTCATCTTGGTTTAGCAAATGTTTTGGTCCCACTTTTTGCCTCCTTGCCTTTGTAGTAGAATTAATTTAATTCTCTTTTTAATGTTCAATTCTAGATTTGATTTGAAAGCAACACGTATCCATGTTTTAGTGTCTTTCGAGTGGCCAAAATTTCGTATATATATATATATATATATAGTAAGCTCCAAATCTGCTTTACTTACGAGTAGAAAGCTTCACATAGTGGTTAATTAATTACTTAAACTCTTTGTTCATTCATTCCTTTAATTTATTTTCCAGTTTTGAACACATTAATGTTGAGGGGATTAAGATTTTACTTTGAGCGAGCATGTTTTATAAATTTAAATAACTCATTGATATTGCCTTTTGTATTCTATAGTATAAGTTCAAACTGCATCCATCACAAAAGAAAAACAAAAAGGATACCGGCAAGAAGATGATTCATAATCAAAGATCTGAAGTGCAAGATGACGGCAAAATGAGTAATTTATACAGCATATAATCTTTTTAAAAATAATTTAAAAGAATTATAACTTCTTTTGAACTTATATCGTCGTTCCATTTGTATTATTCCTTCTTATTAATTTGGTTATGTATGATTCCAGGTGATGATTTTGAAACCAACATAGTTTAAGCAAAAATAGCTTGTCAAGAAATTCTAATTGTGCCCTTAGAGACAATGGCATTGATAATAATTCGAAGCTTCTGATGAAAGACGGAAAAGATGTAGACTACCATATACAACAAAGAATACCAGAGAATACAATGTTAAGTTCAAAAAATATTATTGACCTCAACAAGGTAATTCATGTCTTATGTTTACTTATGTCAACACCATACTAGAATTTCATTTTTTTAATTCACTTATTTACTTTAATTTAATTCTTCTGATTCATTAATCCATACCAAAGGTAAATAAATAAATTCTTCTCCTGTCGCATTTTTTCTCAAGAAAACAATAAGCACAAGTATCTTTTTCAATAATTTTAGAATTGGTTTTGTGCGATATGTATAATATCATCCAAAACTTATTTACTTTCTAATACGGAGCTTAACATAATTAATTGGACTTTTTTAATTACAGTACTTTCGTTTTTAAACTTGAACCTATTAATACCGAAGGTTTACTTTGTTTTATAACTATGAACCTTCTAATATTAAGGAAAATTTTGACTTTCTGCGAATATGAATATTTGATTTTTCATAATTCATTGATCATGCTCTTTATATAATATAATATATTTTTCTATCTCTAGCTGCCTAACGAAAATGAAGAAGAAAGTTGTAAGGAGATGATACAGAATAAAAGACCTCCTGAACAGAATGGAAGCAACAATGAAAAGCAACAAGAGGGCTCTTTCGAGGAGGAACTACATGAAAAACAACAACATGAAGATATCGGTATTAAGGAATCTTATATTTCATTATTGGCTTATATTAATTTTTCTAAATTGGGATCGATGTATCAGACCCTCTCATTTGATTATGCATGATTTTCAGGTGAATTTGATTTCAACAACAACATAAGTGAAGATAGTCTCCCAAATAGTTCTGATCGCACTTTAAACGATAAAACCAGCGATGGTGGCTCGAAACTTCCAATGAAAGATGAAAAAGATCAAGACTACTATCATTTGAAACAAGGAATACCACGAAGTACAAAATTCCATTCCATTATTGACATATGCGAGGTGATTAATTCCTTCTATCTATTTTTCTTATGGCTACACCACCACAGCACAGCTTATATTCTCTAGTACGTAGAGTCTTAATGGAGAAATAATCTCTTTATTTTTAGTTTGAGAAATAAGTTTAATTTATATCCACTATTGTTATAACGTACCATAAACTAAGGCCGTTTGACTTTTTTATCACTAGTATGAGATGTAAAAGTTTGGACTTGTTTCCACATGCATTTTCAAGTTTACCTAGACAAACTACATTCAAAAAATGGTTTCAAGCCCGTTGATCTTATATTATCTAAGGTAGAGAAAATATTTACTTTTGGCTAATTTTGCTAAAAACTAGCCTAAGTACTATACCGTTTTCTTAATTTAAAAAAAAAAAAAAAAAAAAAAAAAAAAAAAAAAAAAAAAGAAACCTAGGCGTATTGTTTAACAATAGTTTGCTCCTTCTTTCTGTTTTAGTATTTCTTTGTGAAATTTGGAGCATTATTGTACAAGATTATTTAAAGTATTTGCGCTTTTTTCCCTTAGAAATTTGACAATATAAAAGATTGTTAAACTTACTTTAATTAGCTCATCAAGTTTCCTTGCATTTCCACAATGTTCGAATAGGCTCTCATCACCTGAAGAGGAATATAATGGGAATCATCTAAGTATTTCAAAGAATCAGAAATCTGAAGTGCACAATAAAGGCAAAACGGGAAAGGACCAAGCGGGCACTTCCAAGGAGATACTACCTGACAAACAAAAACAAAAAACCATTCATGGTAATTAATTAATTCTACATTTTACAATTGACTCCTATTAGTATATTTCGGTGAATCCTAAATTTTATATGAATGACTATCTAATTCGAATCGAATACAAGGTATAAGTTCGTATTTACCTTGAGTGGATCTACCCATTGACAAGGGCGAAGTCTATTTGGGTGATATTTGAAATCCTGTACCTAAATGGCATAACGCAGCTGTAGTGAGGCAGACACTAGATTGCAGAATTCTAATCCACATTTTCAAACTTGTATTATTCATTTTATATGTATCATTTCTTTTGATTTGGTTATGTATGATTTTCAGGTGATCTTGAGAGCAGCGTAGTCTTGTGTGAAGATAGTCTGGCGGACAATTCTAACCATACCATAATGGACAATAACGATGATAATATGTCGAAAACTTTAATGAATGATAATAAAGATCAAAATTGTCAAATCAATCAGAGAATATCAAAGAGTACGATGTTCGATTCCCTTATTAACCTCCGCGAGGTAATTGATCACTAACTTATGTCTTTTTATGTTACTTTATAATATTTTATTCAAGTTTGAACTTATCAATATTGAGGGAATATTTTACAAATTTCTGCCAAGTTTGAACTTATTAATATTGAGGAAACTTTTTACTAATTTCTGCTAACATGAACTTTCGTTGAACAAGCTCTTTATATTCCACAATGCACTTTCTAGCTCCAATCCTTTATTATTAAAAGATCTTTCGTTGAACAAGATATTTATATTCCACAAGCACTTTTTATCTCCAATCCTTTATTAAAAAACGAAGAGGATATATAGGCGATACAAAACGAGAGATATGAAGAACACAACAAAAGTAAAACAAGAAAGAGCCAACAGGATTCTTTTGAGGAGGAACTACTTGACCAACAACAGCAACAACCAAAACAAAACGACATAAATGGTACTTAAAGAATTTTATATTTCACAATTGACTTATATTGATTTTTTTGAAAACTTGGACCTAAGCATAAGGTGAAGTATTTTGTATCATTCTCTCTTATCTAGCTACACATGATTTTCAGGTGAGTCTGAGGCCAACAGAATGACATGTAAAGATAGACTTCTCGATGATCTTGACTATAACGTTAATAGTGGCACGAAACTTTTGACAAGAGACGAAAAAGATAATAAATACTATATCAAGCAAGGAATTCCGAGGAGTATAAAATTTCGTTGCATGACTAACCTTTACAAGGTGATTCATACTACCTTATGTCTATTCCATCACTAACCTTTTCTCTAAGCTAAGAAATTTGACAAAATAAAAAATAAAAAAGTTAAACTAGTTATTTATCTTATCGAGTTTTCTTGAACTCTACAGTGTACTAATAGGCTCTCACCGGTTGAAGATGAATATAACTGGAATCTCCCAGTTGGGGAAAATCCAAATATGAGTATTTTCTCGACCAAAGAAGATTCAAATATCAAAACCAACAAAAAGAATGTTGGTTGTAAGAGAAAATTAATAGACAATCAAAAAGGCAAAGGAGAAAAGGATGTTACAACTTCTTCCACCTCCAAGATTGTAAAATTGTAAGTATTTGGTAATACTATAAATCTTTCCCTTTTGTAAAAAGAATACTTTACAAAACTATTTCAGTTCTCTAGATCATTAAAATCTCCTGCTTCGATGACCATAAAGGTAGATGAAATATGTAATATATAGTACATATAATAGAGGCGAGTGTTATTAATTTTTTTTTTGGGTAATTAATCACTTTTATATTAATCACCGATAAAACTGTACAAAGCCATAGCATCGCTTACACAACTAGCTATCTCATTACAACTCTATCTCCTATGCAATATGAACTCTATACACTCGAACAAAAATATAACTATGTACTAATCTTTGAATGCCAGTAGTAGCTCTAATGTTGCATATGTATGCTACCTCATGTGCAATAGCATTCAAGTCTCGTGCCCTCTTCTCAAAGATCCTCAGATTCCTCTCAATCCGGAGTGCATGTGATATTTCTGAATATACCATCCGGAATATCTTTGCTCTATTGGTCTTGCCTTTAGCACGTTGCAAATTCCATTCAAGATGCTGCTCCCAGGACTATGTAGTTCTATATTCATGTTGCATCCATTGCATGATCTTCTTCCACAGGTTCTTGCTATATTCACAGTTGACAAACAGATGTTCCCTGTTTTCCTCATGGTTGTGGCAAAGTACACATTGTGTATCCACTGTTATTCCCCATTTTTGCTGTCTATCTGTAGTGAGTAGTCTTCCATGTAGTTATTAATGTTTGATATAAGTAATTCTCAGTAATATATAGCAAAATATTTTCTTCAGAAAGAACAAATTTTACGCTTTAAGATAATTGAACGGGAGAATGACTTCATCAACTTTATGCAAAAATATTTTAGATTGTACTTTAAACTAATGACAATTTCTTGATTGATTAACTATGTTTTTCTATTATTATTAACTAATCTCATGTTTAATTTGTATGATAAATTTCTTGATACTTTTAAACTAAGGTTTTCCATCAGCGTTTACATGTTATTATATGATATCTACCGACCATAGTGAGAAAGTAGGGAACAGTGCAGAGACAACGTCTTCTGCAAACACTATACGCAACCACACGTGAATTCAGGTAGAGAAATAGAAGACTTGAGATGAGCTCTATGAAGAAATGGAAGCTGCAGAAGAAAACCACAATAATTTATTAGAAGTCACATTTAACTTGAATTTTTAACTTATAGAGAATTAAATTTTGTTTTTGTTTTTGTTTTTGTTTTTTTTTTTTTTTTTGAAAAAAAAACTTTCAATTTTAATCTTTTCTTTGAGTGTTTAATTGTATTCAATTCATTTTCAATTTTAGACTTAAGTCACCTTAAGAAGACCACACAATTTTGCTTTTTCATTTGTTCTTTTTAAATTACCTTTTTATGAAGTTTATTTTCAAAGCTTGTCTGCAAAAAGGGTGTGCTCTTTTTTTTGGGAAAATAATTTATTCACACTCTCAAAATTGATATTTACAGCAAATCAATAGATACATGTTCTCTTAAGAATCGTGGGAATGTCTTCCTCCCAAACATCTAAGAATACTGCGTCTAAATTCAATAACTCCTCAAGTATATAAAATCCCTTCTAAGTTATTGGTATTGACTTTCAATCTATAGAGAGCGTTGCCACCGTATGGCAAAAACAATTTTTAAAAAAAAACTCACGACTTGTCCAATTATAAATGTAAAATATATTTATCTCACATAGAAGGTCTTTTCGCTACCAATTTCATTAAGAATCCACACCCTCAAAGTCAAAACTAATTGCCCTATAATATTTACGTTGAACATAGGTCATGACCGAATTACTTTCCATTTTAGAAAAAGAAATAAAGAAAGAGTAAACAAAAGGCAAATATGAATATCTCGACCAAAGAAGATTCAAGCATCAGAACCAACAAAAATAATGTTGGTCGTAAGAGAAAATGGAGAGAAAATCAAAAAGGCAAGGGGAAAAAGGATGTTACGACTTCTTCCACCTCCAAGATTGCGAAAATGTAAGTGTCGTTGGTATAATGTAAAATGTTTTCCATGAAATATATTTTTGTATAAAAATATTTTACCTTGAAAAAACTGTTTTAGCTCTCTAGATTATTTTTGAATTGGTGTGAGCATAAACTTCGATGAAATATGTAACTGTACATGGTAGAGGATAGAGTTTTTTCAGTGATAATTTGAGCATGGATACCATTGCATGCTAAAGCTTAACGATGACTAAGCGTTGGTTAATGGAGTAAGAGTTGGGCTATTTGTTTTTAACAAAATTACCTGTGTGGTGTAAGTAATCTTCAGTAATATTGGAGTAACATATTTTTCGTAGAGAAAACATTTTAACAATAAGGTTACTAAACACAAGAAAAGAATTCATCGACTAAAACATTCTTTCGGGAAAAAAAAATAGATGTACCTAAAACCGAATAGGTAATTTCTTGAAATTCTTAGCGTCCTATGGTGTCATATCGTTCTTGCTTGATCTCATGTTTAATTTATATGGTCAATTTCTTGACTCTTCTTTTAGACACTATTATTTTCCATTAGTCTTAACATATATGTTCTTATTACTTGATCATATTCAAATTAAATTATCCAGAGATAAATTCATATGGAGAAATAGTGGACAAAACGGGCTACGTGAGTAAACAGAAGTTTCGATCGATGGTTGATATCTATGAGGCAACAAAGCCTGTGATGAATATGAAGAAGAATTAGAAGCAGCATATATGCATGGCTAGTTTAATTTGGAAACCTACACACCTTATAATAATTGTCATGTAGAACTTAGCCCTAATTATCTAGTTGCGTTAATGCTAGTGATTTTAAGGTAAATGTAAAAATGTTACAGTTGTGGATTAATGAACTTCAGAAGTTTTTGAAATGGCAGAATAGCCTAAATGGCACTTATACTTGTGCCACTTTGTCATGCCGGTCCCTAAACTTATCATTTTGCCAATTGAACACTTACACTAGTTCAAATCGTATATTCTAAATCCCTCTGACCATTGACCGAGCTTATGTGGCATTAACATAGCTGAGGTGGACAAGTTATGTGTAACACACGCGTGTAAAGAGAGTGATACTAGTGATTTTAATTAAAAATGAATTAAACTAAAATCATGCACAAAATCAGGCAAAAAAATCCCACCTTTCTTCTCGCCCCCAATCCCTCTTTCCCCTCCACACTACTGTAAACAATGGAGGAGCCTTCAAAGGCTTGTTTTGGTTATTATTGTTGTGTTTCACTATTTGAATCTTTATTCGGATTTTGGAGAGGAGATTCAAAGGCTTGTTTGTTGAGAATTTTCGAAATTCCATTGCTGGTCTTGCGAAGAACGAATCTAGTGGTTTGAAACCTAGTACTAAAACTCAGCTGGGTATTGAAATTTAGACTTGAAAATGCGATGAACATTTGTGTTTGAGGATCAAAACCGGAGGGACAAGCAGAGACGCCATTAAAGCTCGCTTGAAGCTTCTGGGTATCTGTGTTCGAAGATTTCAATTTTAAGGCTCTCTATGTTTCGGATTCCCCCTCTTTGGTCCATCTCTATGAGGCATCTCGTCGCCCTTATGGGATTGTGTCTAAAGCCCAATGCCTCACCCGTGTTTCAGAATGAGGCATCTCGTCATTTACTCATGCCTCACCCGTGTTTCAGAATTTCACATTGAATAACAGAGTGAAAAGGCTTGATCTTGGTGGGAAAGCTTTGAGCAATTTCATGAAGGAGTTAGTGAGTTACAGGAGCGTTAATTTGATGGACGAGAATTTCCTTATGGATGATGTGAAAGAGAAACTCTGCTTTGTGTTGCCGGAGACTTGCAGATTGCTAGGGTTTTCTAAAAAATCCTATTTTTAAATAGTTTATTTTCCTATGTGGCACTAGTAATGATGTGGCGTCCTACGTGTAGGAGATTGTATTACACACACTGGTAACATCCTGTCATAAGCGTTTATTAAATACGATTTGAACTAGTGTAAGTATTCAATTGGCAAAATGATACGTTTGAGGATCGGCATGACAAAGTGGCACAAGTATAAGTGTCATCTAGGCTATTCTACCTTTTGAAATTTCAATTTTTTTCAAGAATTGCATGCAGCTGTGTGGTTCTTAGCTCACAAGTGAACGTTTTGACAAATTTTGAGGAGGTTTAATTTCCCATGTCATTTTGAAATTTAGACCTTTCCATTTAAGTATTGTCATTGTTCAGGAATTTTATTGTGGGAAATTATTTGTTTTATTCAAGAAGATTATGAAAACCCTTAGGAAAAACTATAATATGCTGCTGAGAGAATTCATGTACTCAAAAGTGAATTGTGTTATATATTTGTTCTCCTTTATCTCAATGTTTATCTCGTAATCATTTGATTTCGCCAGAAGAACCTCCGTATTCCTTCACGAAACATTTTACGTCAAAAAGCAAAGAAAAATAGTTGCCGATTAATAAGAAATTTGAGGTTGGAAGTTGTTTTGCTTTACATGTACATTAACAAAAAACATGAAGATTTATCTTTTTAATAATACTTCCAAAAGTTATAAAGAAGCACTCAACTAATTGATGAAACCCAACTTGTTAAAAATTTCATTGATTAGCCTGTATCAGCACAACTCAAGACAGTGGATGGAATTGTTGCAACTATATATATTTCATCAACTCAAAATATGTTAAAACTAGATTTGTATGCATTGTATATTCAAACGTCTAATTTAGGGGCGTTAATGAACGAGTTGAACTAAGGGATTTTTACCTAGCTATACTATTTTTACCTAGCTATATTATATTAGAAACTTATTTACCTATGTTCTCTATGTTTTGCAGTTTTTAACAAGTATCTAGGTTTTTCTTACAAATTGGAGACATTGCTTCTTAAAAGGCTCTCGCCCCATTATTAGTGCATTCAATTAAGGGATTCAATTACATCCTTTCCTTTTTTTTTCCTCTCCTCTTCTCACCTTTTTTTTTACATCAAAATCCCTTAATCTACGCCCAAAATCTCCATCTTTTCTCTTCCCACCATTTTCGACAGCTTTATATTATATAAAAATATTAAGAAATTGTATGATAATTGTATTCATAATTGTATTTGAATTGTGTCAGATACATCAATGTCTAAACATAAATGTATCATACTTGTATCACAATTGTATCTAACTTGTATCTGGTACATTAATACCCAAAATAATACGTGATACAGTATTGTACCAAGTATTATTTTGGGTATTGATGGATCATATACAAGTCAAATACAATAAAGATTTTAGAAAGAAAGAAAATAAGATTAAAATTTTACCCACAACTTGATTCTATAGCAATATTTTAAATTTCGTCTGCATTATATCAATAAAAAAATAGAGATTTCAGGTGATAGTAAGAAAGAGAGAAATTGAATTTCAAAAGCTTTGGAAGAGGAAAAGAATCTACAATTTTGGGGGGATAACAGCGGGTATGTAAGATTTTGGGTAAGTAAGATGTTGGATAACAATGGGTAAACAAAATTTCTTACTGTAGGTAAGAACAATTTTGGGTAATTGTTAAGAAAGAGAGAAGATGTTTTTGTAATCCTTTGAAAAAGGAAAGAATCTTAAATATAGGGGGGATTATTGAAAATGGGGGTTGGATTTCATATAACCGATAGGCTAGATTTAAGGGATCTTGAAATTCTTCTTTTTTATAATTTTTTATATAACTAGTAAATATAAATATACAAAGTAATTAATAAGGAACCTAAATAAATATGGTAGATATGTTTCTAATATTGATAACTAGGTAAAAATCCCGCTATCTATTTTTAAAATAAACTGAATTGATAAATTGACGAGTTAATGATCCGGATGAACTGGACTGAAATAAATAGAATAAAAATAGGTGAAACGATGCATTATAATTCAACCTGCCCAACTCTTACTAGATTTCAATTTCTTTATTTGTTTTCGTATAATTTGCTTAATTCTAAACAAACTAAGAAAAAATTTCTTCGTTAAGACTATATGTAATATTCAAACAGAACTTTTTAAATACCAAACAAAATTCTAATATGCAGCCACTCACTTAGGCATTAAAATTGTTATGTGGCTTCGTTCTGATAACTTGTTTTGGTAACATGTCTGGTTTTGGTAATCTATTTTGGTGGCCAATGAAACTTGTGAAATTTGCCTATAAAAGGGCAGCACTTCTCACGTCAGAAATGCACCAGCAAGATTCGAGGATTCCTCTCTTGTATCCTTTTCTCTCTCTCTCTATTAATTGAGAGTATTTTATACGAGAGCGAGTATTGGATTATACTTGTATGAACTCTTCTTTATAGTGCTCTCGTGAGGTTACTCTTTTTGGATATTTGGAGTTAATTGGAATATTATCTCTAATTTTGTACTTTTTTTATGTACTCTAGTCAGTATAATGATATTGTTCATCCCCACGTGCGCACATAGGTTATCAAGGCGGAGACAGAATTTCAACTTTATGCATGCGCTCTGAATTTTAGAACGAGTACTTCAAATGCTGATTATAGTATTCTGTAAATTTGTAATTTATACATTATTTAATNGATTCTGAATTTAGTATTTATACATATTTAATTATTATTTTAACACAAATATATTATTTGAACAAAAGCTACTAAATCGGTCTTCTAGCTCCACCTTGTAGGTCAGACTGATTAGAACCACATTAAATTTATGCCTCATTTATGTGCTTACATTATCGTCATTATAGACTTGCATATTTTGGTTATAAGAGATAGTGTAGTTTTACCAAACTAATTAGAGATAATTGCTAGTTATCCTACAAGTGCTGTCGCCTTACAGAGTAATGTTAGATTTTACCATTGACGCGTGTCATATATATATATATATATATATATATATATATATATATATGTATATATATATATATGTTTGTATGTATNCACTCTCATATATATATATATATATATATATATATATATATATATATATATATATATATACACAACTGAGTTAGCCATCAGACGACTTTAGGAGCACTTGACAATTCATTCTCAGGTTCATCATTCTCTCCTTTCTTACTCACTGTTTTCTTCATTGTTGATAAAACTCTTGTGTGTTCTTAGCTACTATTTCAGAGAACACTCCCACTTTTTGGTAACAGTTTTAATTAGTTTTAAAAAGATAGAACAATATTATTTAGGCGTTGAAGGAAGTATTAAAGTGGTACCTAGTGAACTCTCTTGTCACTAAGCTTAATTAGGCTTTGCAAGTTTTAGTACTGAAGTGATTAGTACATAGAATAAAACTAAAAATAAAAAGGTAGGAAAACTACTACAGTCAAGTGTCTCTATAACAGCCTCATTTGTTTCGGATTTTTTTTTGATGTTATAGCAAAGTGTTATTACAGAAACATATAGTATATTATAACATAATATGAAAATTGGTTCCATGAAAAAGTTGGTTATTATAGTGAATCGCTATTACATAGCGATGTTGTTATAGAGGAGTGTGACTGTACTTTGATATCGCATCCGTCCAATTTTTCTCTTTTCTTGTGGCTGTTGATTTGTGCTGATAAGCTTTTTAGCCGCAAAAGCAATGCAACCCTCGTCTCTGTTTAATTAGTTTCCCGTTGGAATACTACTTCTTTATAAGGTCCTGTATTTCATGAAGTATATATGGGAATCTTGCTGCTAATAATGCCAGTCCATATATTAAGAGGAGACAACTTAGTGACTTCAATTACAATGCACCCTTTCTTTTATTTTTAATAATGTGAATAGCTCTGTCTAGACAGTTTGGAGATTCTGTACCTTTCGTGTTCAATTCTTGGTTTTTTTCTGCAGATTCTACTGGCTGTTTTTACAAATACGATGCCTCCTAATGGCAAAAAGCAAAGTTTACCTCCGAATGTACTTGGCAACCTTCCTGAGAATGTAATCGATGACATTCTTTCTCGTTTGTCTTTACGAGATGCTGTGAGGACAAGCATGTTATCGAAGAATTGGAGATATAAGTGGTGCAGGCTTACACAGCTGAAACTTGATCAAACACTTTGGGAAACAACAAATGACTTAATACCCCCTACTGTTAAAATTACTGACATTATCTATCAGCTTTTGACCCTTCATGTAGGACATATTTCTAAATTTATCCTCTCCGTCTTTGATCTTATCAACTGCCCTAAGATTGACAACTTGATATATTTCCTCTCTCGGAATGGCATTCAACATCTTGTTCTTCAATTCCCGATAGGTAACCCATACAAATTGCCTTCCTCGTTTTTCACATGTTTGCAGTTGAGGCATGTGACTCTCCATCGATGTATAGTACGTACTCCACTGGTCTTTAAGGGATTTCATAGGTTACTTAGCCTAGAACTAAGTCAAGTCACAATTTGTACTGAATTTCTTGGACGTTTTATCTCCCGTTGCTCGTTGCTGGAGCATTTGCTGCTGGAATACGTAGATAATGCAAACCACATTGAGGTTAATGCTCCCAAGCTGAGATCATTTGTCTTCACGGGCAATATACATTTCCTACATCTAAAATGTGTCCCTCTTCTGGCAAAAGTTTCACATGAGTCTACAGCATCCCTTTTAAAAGCAGGAAAAAATGATCTTGTCAATTTTTTTAACTCTATTCCTGCACTTGAGCATCTCCACTGGAATTACAATAGTTTCCGGGTAATCATGACTTCACTTTAATATGTTTTCATAGATGTACCATCTCTTTGGGCTTTAACTCGTCTGTTTTTTTTTTTCCAACATTTTCCTCCTAGTTCATGGTTACAGGACCAGGTGAAGTACCAACAAGGCTTCCCTCAGCTCTCAACTGCCTTAAACATCTTTACCTATCTGAAATTTGCCTGGAAGAACGAGTCGAGCTTTTATGTGCTCTTTGCTTGATTAGAAGCTCCCCGAATTTAGAGGAACTTGAAATTAAGGTTCTTAATGACGTTTGTTCTTCATATGTGTGTTATGATTTTCTTATTTTCATACTCATTAAATTTTCAGTTTTAATCTTTCTTAGGGGCCTTTTGATCTTATGGGCAAATTACTTGCTCCTGTGCTCTGGAGCGCTGTTGATGAAATTCCAGCAACCTTCTCAGATGCGACGTATAATCACCTGAGGGCAGTTAAGATTAAAGGTGTAGCAGGAGCATGGGGTGAAATGCAGCTTATCAAGGTTTTATTGGCCAAGTCTCCAGTGCTGGTGAGAATGGTAATTGAGCCCGATGTAGTAGGAGATCAATCTCTCAAAGTACTTGCGAAGATAGCCAAATTTCAGCGGGCATCACCTAAAGCGGAAGTGGTATATAACGTGGATGCTTATCCCGGTTACAATCTCGCTTGATGTTCACGAGTCTTTAATCATGACCAAGATCTTTTGTTAAAATATTTTGGAAGCTCAAGTATAAATAGAAATGAATGTTGATGCAATAGCATAAGCCTATAAGGCTGTGTTTTGCCTTGCTATTAGGTAGTATGAAGACTACAAGTTTGGGAACATAGTGAATCAGGATGGATGTTTTGGGTAGTGTATATATACTGATTCACAGCAATGAATTAAACGTGTAGTTCTTCCATGCAAAAAATACTATCTCGACTCTTGTTATTAGCTTGAAACGTGAAATTTTTCCAAATCACATTTAATAATTATTTCTATTTGATTATTTCGTAGCATGTTGAATTCATTTTTTATTTTAGACAACAGTTACCGTACAAAATTTTGCACTGGTTTATTAGTGTTTTCCAAATAACTTCCACCAGAGCAAGAACGGAATGGAAAATCTTAGAGGAGAAATGAAAAATCAAATCATAGAATGTAAGTTTTCTACTAATGTACTTTAACGAAGAAATCTTTCCAAAGAAGTGTGCTCTCTCTCGAGCTTCATGGCAAAGTCCCAAATACCTAAGAATACTGCATCAAAATTCAAACACTTTCAGGTATAAATAAGCCTTTTCCAGTTGTTATGAAAAGATAATCCACTATGCCATGGTAATAATATACTTTTCAAGAGAGACAATAATCATCGAACCCAAGTTTAGATCTGTTGCTATAAAATTTGGCCACCTTCTAATTTCTCCAACCAGTGGACTAACAAAAAAGAAACTATCCTACTAAGATTTAGAAATCTCGGAACCAACAAATTGATTAGTGCTCAAGATGGAAGACATATTCTGTCAAGCGCTGTAATTTACTGGGGTCTAACTTCTGTTCTGTCACAACTGCTTGTTTCTTCACAGTAAGCATTGGAGAAGCTGGATCCAATACCCAACCCTGTTGCAGCGCATCTGAAAGGAAGATGACAAAGTAATTATTACCAGTCAGTGAAAACGCATGAACACATTGTGATTGAGATTTTTTTTCTGGCAAGTATAACTGAGGCTTGCATATAAATCACAACAGCAACAAACAAACACCAAATAGGTGAGAGCTTATGAATACCTGAGACGTAGAATAAATAGATAAGTATTCAAAAGACTTCATTGTATGTGCTTCTTTAACATTTAATGCCCACTTATATTTGTTAACCACTTCACCCAAATATTTGATCTTAGAATACCATAGCCTGTGAAACCTTTTTAACTGATTCAATAACTCGATAAACTTCAGTTCATTTAATGTCCTCTTATGTACCAAAAATAAACTCTTAGAGACTGCAAGCACGCTGTAGGATAAAATCTTACAGTTTGTAGCATCATTTTCATTCATTCCAAGGAACTGAGCTGTATCTTGTGTGCTAATGGTAGAATAAGCAGAAAGCAGGAGCTCAAACATCCTTTTCCTGTATAATTCTGCAGAAGGATGACATGAAAATGATATGAAAATCCAACATACAGAGATGAGGTACAAGAACTTGAAGTTTAACTTTACATACTATGGTTCCTTTCATATATTTGAGTAATTGCTTTTCTCTATAAATTTAGAAAAATGGCTAGCAACTATTGACATTTTCGCAGCAATTGTGGTCTCGCCCAATGTCACAAAGATTAAAAAAAATGCATGAATTTCACATTTGCATCTACTGGATGCCAGTAATGAAATTTACTATCACTTCATCAAAGAAACTGCATGAATTTCAATACACAAAAAATAGTTGACAATTTACTTTTTAACCACACTACGGAAGATCCTAAGAGCTGGAACGTAGCTTGTTGAAACACGCCTCCTTGAAATGCTCTTGCACCTCATCCATGCTTCTTTCTCTCCCACAACCAATCCCCAACTCAGAAGAACTCCACATAGACTGAGGAGACATATACTTTGGTATATACCCACATCAGATAATCCTTAACCTCTCACAAAATTGTAGTAGCATGGTTCTAGGTTTTACTTCTTTTTTCTGATAGGTGGTATGGTTCAAGTATTATCTGCGAGCTCTCCAGAGATATGATGATAGAGCTACATACCAATATCTTCTCATTTGAAAATTTAAATTTTGATATAGAAAATTACGCGCCAAATTATCCTTTATATCCTCAAAGACATTTTTCCTCAATTTTTCAGCCAAGTACATGATAGATTTCATGTGCCTGGAGAGGTACCAATTATTTAAAATAACCCAGAACTCTGATTAGCTCACAAAGTAAATGTTAGTAGAAAGAGTATATACAGTCCTTGTTTTAGTAAATACAGTGTCTTGTCAGAATTAAACATGCCGACAACAGGAACCTGTTAAGCTCGCCCAACTCAAATAAGAGTAACTGACAAACATGAATGCAGAGAAAAATTAACAAGGAAGAAAATAGGAGCACAGAAACATTATTCAAAAGAACATTATCCACAATTTTCTAGATCAATAAGTTTTTCAATGCCAAGATTCAAGCATAGAGTTGATACTCCCCAACCGACAATCACAAGATCAAAGGAGGACAAAATTGACCGTCGCAATTGAGAAAAAGGCAACACCTTATGATCTCCCTTTCTAAGGGATCACACCACTAAACCCAGCCTAAAATAATAAGCTCAACAAGATAAAACTTGCTTATAGTGACTGTTTCTTACCAATCCAGCCATTGGCCCATTGCTAGATATCATTTCAATTTTCTCCGTGTTATAGCATGACATACAGAACGGTAGAACGATTCTCCCTGCCCACTTAAGTTGTTTAACTGAAAGTGGCCATTTGACTTTGAGATAAGTTCATAGAAAACCATTCCTGTCTCAAGCCATTATCAAACTCCAATGGTTAATCCTGGAGTGCAGCTCAACTTTGTGATTTAAGCATATTCATAAATTCTTCTAATTCACAACAATGGCAATACATTGTCAATCCTTACATGTGACTTGATCCACATTAAAAGAGGTAACAGTCTCTGGCACTTAGCTTATAAGTCCCAATTCTTAGTCATTCATATATTCCATTATCTATCGTAATAACCTTCAGGAAAGAAAACAAATCCTTCTAGGTTTTTGACAGGCACAAAAAAGAATGCTGATCCCTTGTAAAATACCAAGTAAAGTAGAAACTTATTTTCACTAAGCTTTCAAAATAATTACTATAGTATTTTTCATCAAGGACAAAAAGAATGTCGGCCTATTGCTAAATGACGACTTATGCAGAAACTTATGTAAAGAATTCAACAAAAACTGACTAGACTAGTTCCTTCGATTAACAGAAGATGATCAACGAAATCTCCACCATCTGCTCTAGTATTAAAAAATTTTAACAATAATAAAGAGCAGGAAATTGCACCAACTTGCCTGCAAAGGAAGCCACAATTGGCTGAACCTCAGGAGTCCAGCTGAATTCTCGAATAGCCTCATACACGCCCACGTAGTCCCTCGTCCAAAGCTTCTGCCCGATCCTCCAAACAGCCACCACCTCAGGCCGGCCCTCCTTTATTGCGGCAGGTATCTTCTTCCACAGAAATCGTGCACTATTACTGCATAAGTACCACAATAAAGAATGTAACCCTGATCAATCCCTTAACAACACCCAATCTAAAACCCTAAAATTCCAAAAGTAAAGTTGCTATTAGTACAAAATAAGGGATTACATGTCATTGTTGTAAATATGGCCTAGAAGGTGAATCGCGTAAGGCCATTCGTCTTGACAATCAATGCCCTCAGCGGCACCCTATGAGTGTGGCCAAAGCGAATAGAAACAATTAGTTCTTTTTTTTTCCAAATCGGTTGAACGGATAATAATAGAGTGGCAATAAATTGAGAGGAACTAAGGAGAAATTACCTGAAGTAAGAGGTTGTCACAGATATCGGCAATCTTGTCATAGGACTTGGACGCCAACGCTTCGTTGAGGAGAGAGGTATCCATTGGAGGACACTGTTTTTTCTCGTCTTTCTTCTCCTTCTTCACTGTCACTGATTCTCTGCGGGGAGATCAGAATTACAATATAGTGGCTTGTTTGGGCTTTTGGTCTTTGGGCCTGAGATCTTAAACATGGGAGAAATTCAAAAGTAGCCAGATTTACAAGTGGTCATTCAGAAATAGCCACAGTTTTAAAAGTAATCGAAATTTAGCCACTTTTCATGTAAAGATAAATCTGAACGAAAACACTGTTCAGAATCCGAAAAATATTCCAGCATAATATATGGAGTTCCAGCATAAGTATACTGGAACTCCAGCATATTATAATGGAGATACGGCATAAGTATACTGGAACTCCAGCATAATATACTGGAGTTTCAGTATAATATACCGGTCCAGTATAATATGCTGGAAGTTCATACACCGGTGCACCGATCTCCAGTATATTATGCTGGACCGGTCCGTGTTGCAGCAAATAGTGGCTATTTTTCAATGACTTTGCAAGCGCTGGCTATTTTTGAATGATCAGTCCGAAAGCTGGCTAGCCCGTGCTGTTTTAACCTTAAACATGAAGGGCTAATATTACTTTTAGCCAGCTATTTACATCTGATAGCCGAAAAAGTGTATAAAACTTGTATAATTTTTTTATATAACATACAGAATGCATATACAAAAAAAATATACACATATTTTATATTTTTTTTTGACTATTATATTTACCGTGGCTATACAGTGTCATTTTCTGAAACATCAATTAGACCTTTTTAGAACCACCATTTATATTTTGACCATGTCAAGAAAAATCTTAATAAGATAGTCATGCACCGGAATTTTAAAGTTCGTTGTCATAATTTTGAAGCATGTTGCCATAATTCTCAATTCTGGTAGGATATTCCAAAATTGCTGCGTTCTTCAAAATTCAATTTGCAGATTCAATAATGAGTCTGCAATTTGGTTTTGAAGTAGCTAAATTTAAAATACTCTATGAACTTTGGCCATTATTTAAATAGGGATAGTAAAGACAACTAACTTCTGGCTTTGTGCATACCTCCTTCCGCCTACCCATTAGAACATTTTCATACATTCTATTGAAGACATCTACTTTGAAAGGGTAAAATAACTTATAAATTATCAGTATAAATTATTTAGTTGTAGCACATTGTAGTATTTTTGTTTAAATTCGACTGTATATATTCCATGTTCAGTTTATTTCACTATATAGTCACTAGGAAGATACTATTTGGTTAAAGTTGTGAGCGTTACTGTGTTAAAACACAAAATCAGAAAAAAAAACTGTTAGAAGAATTAAAGAAATCTGGAAAATAGTAGAGAATCAGAAATATTCCGAGTCCACAAGTTTCTTGTGTGTCCTTAAGGAATTTTAACCCCCTCACAAGTTGCCAAGGTAATGAATTAAATCCTCCCAGGATAAAACGGAATAAACCTTCCTGCAACAGTGGCAATACAAACTGCAGGATCCCAACGAACTCAAAGAACGGAGCAAAATCACACATACGAATTGGAGAGAGATTGACTGCGAATTAGGATGCAGTATATTCAAAAAGAAAGAAGTTCTGGAGTGTTTTTCGTGTGTAGAAAATGGAGCCTTGCCTCAGAATTTATAGGCAATTATCAGAAGAGGTGTCTGGAAAAGGTGCCTTTTCAGAAGAATACGCTGCGGTTAAGACAGAACCGCGGTCAGAGAGGCTCTCTGAATCTGCCTGCCGCGGTTCTACCGCGGTTACAGCAGAACCGCGGCCAGAGAGTCCCTCTGAATCTTCAGCAGGGTTCTGGCGTATTTTCAGCAGTGATTTGGCATTTAATTAATTATTAAATAATTAAATAAATTTTGTCCAAAAATAATCTTATCGATCGATCATACAAATCCAAATCCAAATCCAAATCCAAATCCAAATCCAAATCCAAAGCCAAAGCCAAAGTCGAGCCGAGCGAGCGACGACGACGGCGCGAGGGTTCATTCTCTTCAACTCCTTTTAAGAGCTTTAAGAAGTGATTCTATATATAAGCACACAAATGTGATTGTCCCTCACCAATGAGGGACAAAGTGCAAGACAAAAGTTCGCTTCTTCAAATTTTTATTTTTCCCTCCATTTTATTTCCCTCCATTTCCAATTCACACTTCTTCTACTTTAAAGCTCAATGGCTTAAAGTCCAACAATCCCCCACATGAATGGGAATGGCTGTATCAAGAAAGATCATAGATGAAAGCTGTGTGATTTGCAAGTAAGGATTAATTGCATCTGGATAAGTAGGTTTCCCTTTGAACTTTCCGTAATGAACATATGTCGGATATACTCGGTCAATCGGTAGATTTGATATCTTTGAACCGTCGAACTTTAGTGTATACCTTGACAACCATATGTCACACAATCAACCCTTAACCGTCTTTTAGTTCTCATTGTTGTGTTCGTTTCAGCCATGAACACCGCCTGGTCTCAAAAGTGCGTAGAGAATTGGCCTTACAGAATTCTCATTGAAGCGGCTTCCACTTCACCCTTACATAGGTGATTCCTAAACGTGTAATCCTTTAGATTGACACTATTTGATAACTACCATATCAAACTTAGGTAATCATTAAAGAACATGTAAAGTTCTATCCTTGTTACTGAACATTGTCTTCATTACGAGAAGGGACCAAAGATTTTACTTTGACAATGTTGAACCGGTCAATCACAACTTTGTTTGAGCTCCTTGAACCTAGATCTCGGAACATCCAAAATTCTAGGTAGAGTTACCGCCATGTTGACTTGTCCTCGGCCATAGTCCCATTCCCTTAGATGATTTCTCAACTCCCTCTCTAGTTAAGCCTTTTGTAAGCGGATCCGCCACATTATCCTTTGATCTTACATAATCAATAGTGATAATTCCACTAGAAAGTAGTTGTCTAACGGTGTTATGTCTTCGTCGTA
The DNA here is from genome assembly GCF_001879085.1 of Nicotiana attenuata. Lineage (NCBI taxonomy): Eukaryota > Viridiplantae > Streptophyta > Magnoliopsida > Solanales > Solanaceae > Nicotiana > Nicotiana attenuata. Next base: position 136,635 of record NW_017673394.1, read on the forward strand.
TATGACGAGACTTTTCGTTATACATAACGCTCTCTGCCCGTCCTATTGCAGCCTTACTATCGCAATGTATGCAAATAGGAGCCAAAGGTTTTGGCCAGAACGGAATGTCTTGTAAGAAATTTCGAAGCCATTCAGCTTCTTCACCGGCTTTATCCAAAGCTATAAAATCTGATTCCATTGTAGAGCGAGCGATGCACGTTTGTTTGGAAGACTTCCAAGATACTGCTCCTCCACCAACAGTAAAAGCATATCCACTTGTGGACTTTGTTTCTGTTGAGCCGGTTATCCAATTTGCATCACTATATCCTTCGATAACCGCAGGATATTTATTGTAGTGCAAAGCGTAGTCTTGGGTATATTCCAAATATCCCAGAACTCATTTCATTGCTACCCAGTGATGTTTGTTGGGATTACTTGTGAATCGACTAAGTTTACTTATCGCACAAGCTATATCAGGTCGTGTACAGTTCATGATGTACATTAAGCTTCCCAACACACGAGCATACTCCAATTGAGACGTACTTTCACCTTTTTTTTTATAAGATGATGATTTAAGTCAATTGGAGTTCTTGCACTCTAAATTCCAAGTGTTTGAATTTTTCAAGTACCATTTTCACGTAATGTGATTGAGACAAAGCTAGACCCTGAGGAGTCCTCTGGATTTTAATTCCTAGAATTACATCGGCAACTCCTAAGTCTTTCATATCAAACTTACTAGCAAGCATGCGCTTAGTAGCTTGAATGTCGGCAATGTCTTTGCTCATTATTAGCATATCATCAACATATAAGCAAACAATGACTATATGATTTGGAACGTTCTTAATGTAAACACATTTATCACATTCATTAATCTTAAAGCCATTTGACAACATTGTTTGGTCAAATTTCGCATGCCATTGCTTGGGTGCTTGTTTTAGTCCATAAAGAGACTTAACAAGACGACACACCTTCTTTTCTTTTCCCGGAACCACAAACCCTTCAGGTTGGTCCATGTAAATTTCTTCCTCTAAATCACCATTTAAGAAGGCTGTTTTTACATCCATTTGATGGATTTGAAGACCATACAAGGCGGCTAACGCTATTAGCATCCGAATGGATGTAATTCTTGTCGGCGAGTATGTGTCAAAATAGT
>NW_017673395.1:0-6975 GCF_001879085.1 Nicotiana attenuata
CACCTGAATCTGCACACATGGTGCATGGAGTAAAGTGAGTACTTCCAACTCTATGAGTAATAAACATATATAATGGTTGAAAAGTAAGAAATCCCGAAATATTACAATATAAAGCTATAATCAACGATTCAGCACGTTAAACGATAAAACAACAGCAAACAATGACAATTAAGGCCAAGAGATATAGAATGCATGAATGCAATACAATGCACATGACCGCTGCGGCGCGCAGCCCGATCCATTTGGGTACCCGCGCTCACTGTGGGGGTTCAGACTCCGGAGGGGCTCCTATAGCCCAAGCGCAATATCATCGTAGCATTCGCTGCGGCGTGCAGCCCGATCCACACTCAGTCCAGATATATATATGCATGCAAGCCACTCGGGCACAGTCAAATTGTTCATTTTTAGTTTCAATTATTAGGAATTATAGAGATATGTGTTTAAGCCTTTATTTATTTACTAAACATTTCGAGGCAGTGTCTAACTCAGGACTGATATCATGAAATATGCTAAGCATCATGGAAGCAGTGATAAGGATCCCTGAAGGATGCAAATGATAGGCACAAAGCCCCAAACATATTCATAAAATCCAAGTAGGATGATTACCAAACAATTTCTAGTCAAGAACACAGTACGAACATCAATCGGAACGGACTAGGTCAAATTCCCAGTCACAATCGACCCCGCACTCGTCATAGAGTACGTGTCTCGCCTCAATATAGCGTCACAATGTGATATACCGGGGTTTCAAACCCTCAGGTCATCATCTACATCTATTACTCACCTCAAACCGGCCACAAGTCTAGCTCGCTATGCCTTTGCCTTTCGAATCAACCTCTTCGCACGCCGAATCTGATTAAAACCACAACGAATACATTACAATAGGCTAAAGAAACATAACCCAATCGAAAAGACTCGAAAAACACCAAAATTCACGAAGTTGGCAAAACCCGAGCCCCGGGCCCACTTCTCGAAAAATTACGAAATTTACATCACCGGATTCCTCATCTCGCCACGAGTCCGTACATATAAAATTTACCAAAATCGGAGCTCGTTTGACCCTCCAAATTCCATTTTTACATCACAGCTTTCCAAGCCCTAGCTTGACCCGTTTTTGGTGAAATTCTACTGATTTCTATGATAAATGTACCATAAACTCGAGTAATTAGGCCAAGAGACTTACCTCCAATTGATTCTCAGTCAAAACCCTCGAAAATCCTCGCCCAAAGCTCTCCAAGACGCTTAAAAATGGTAGAAACTACCTCTTGCTCGCGGATGAAATTTAACATTTAAAACCCTTCTGTTACCAGCGATTTTCGCTTCTGCAGTCCCGCTACCGCTTATGCGGGACCGCTTCTGCGGCCAAAAATCCGCTTAAGCGGTTTTCACTTAAAAACCGCCTCTTCGCTTATGCGATTCAACCACCGCTTCTGCGGTTCTCTCAAAACCGCTTCTGCGGTAAACTATCCGCTTATGCGGACCCGCTGAAGCGACCAACTTCCGCTTATGCGGAATTACGCTAGTCCATGCCTGACCGCTTCTGCGGCCCCTCACCCGCTTCTGCGGTCCATTTCCGCAGAAGCGGAAATACCAGATGACAGCAGCAACAGACCTGAAGAAACTTTAAAAACTCTCGTTTAATCACTCGAATTCACCCCGAGGCCCCCGGGACCTCAACCAAAAACACCAACACATCCTAATAACTTATTCAAACTTGTTCCAATCTTTAAAACACATTAAACAACGCTAAAACCATCAAATCACATCGAATTCAAGCCTAAGTTTCTTAAAAACTTCCGAATTACGCATTCGATCAAAAATCCGACCAAACGACGTCCGAATGACCTGAAAATTTGCAGACATGTCCAAAATCACCTAACGGAGCTACTGCGACTCCCGGAATTCCATTCCGACCCTCGGATCAAATTCTCACCCGTCAACCGGATTTCGCCAAAATACTAACTTCGCCAATTCAAGCCTAATTCTACACCGGACCTCCAAAATCACTTTCGACCACGCTCCTAAGCCACAAATCACCTCCCGAAGCTAACCGAATCACCAGAATTCACATCCGAGCCTTCTAACTAATAAGTCAACGTTCGGTTGACTTTTCCAAACCAAACCTTCTTTAAAGAGACTAAGTGTTTCATTTTCTATCCAAACCAATTCAGTTCAACTCTAACTCACCAATTGCTGATAATAAAACATGAAAGAGCAATAAATGGGGAAAAATGGGGCTGTAACACATGAGACGACGGGTTGGGTCGTCACAGGTATACTCAATTTAAGATTTTGCAAGATAGCCAAGATGAATTGAGGAAAGAAGTATCATCATTGAAGAAGGAATACAAGGAAGAACTTGTGGTTTTAAAAAATTATCTTGATGGGAAATTTGTTGAGCTGTTCAATGTAACTAATTCAATGAAGAAGAGCACGTTAGAGGTATACTAGTACTTATTGTTTGTTTTTTTTTCTTTTTTCTTTTGGTTGTTTTACATCTAATATCATTTTATTTTAACTTTTTTCTGCAGCATCACCACAATGGAGATGTGAAAAAAGATGTAGAAGGTGATAGTGAACGGAAGCAGGATGCAGTCAATGAAATCAAACAAGGTATAGTATAAAATATACTGTTTTTAATGCATCAATTTCTTTAAATCCAATTTATGTTATTTGGGCACATTGTTATAATTGATTGGCCTCTTGAGGGGTCTTAGGTGCATATGACATAACTAATCCAGTATAACATACAGAAGAACAAGGTAAGACACACTACCCTACCTGTAAATTATACTGGATGACATGAACCGGAAGGAATTAAAACTCACCCAGCTTAACATACAAGAGAAGGTAATACACGCCAGACTACCTGTAAATTATACTGTATGACATGAATTAGAAGGAATGAAAACTCACCCAGTATAACATACAGGATGACAAGGTAACACACACTAGATTACCTGTAAATTATACTGTCACGACCCGGATTTTCCACCCTCGGGAGTCGTGATGGCGCCTACTAATGAGAGCTAGGCAAGCCAATTTTAATTACCTTTTCTTAAGTCAAGTCATCATCCAACTGAACCGTGCTGTAGTCTAACACATGGGACGGGTCCCCAACATACTTCCGGAGCATAGAAATGTGAAATACCGGGTGAACTCCCGACAAGCTGGGTGGCAAAGCAAGCATGTAGGCCACCTCCCCAACTCTCCTAAGTATCTCAAAAGGACCAATGAACCGTGGACTCAACTTTCCCTTCTTCCCAAATCTTATAACGCCCTTCATAGGCGAAACCTTCAACAAGACCTTCTCGCCCACCATGTGGGATACGTCTCGAACCTTCCGGTCCGCATAACCCTTCTGACGCGACTGAGCCGTACGAAGTCTCTCCTGAATCACTTTCACCTTCTCTAAGACATCCTGAACCAACTCTGTCCCCAATAGTCTTGCCTCGCCGGGCTCAAACCAACCAACCGGAGACCTACACCGTCTCCCATATAAGGCTTCATACGGTGCCATCTGAATATTGGACTGATAGCTGTTGTTATACGCAAACTCTGAAAGTGGCAAAAACTTAGCCCAAGAACCTCCAAAATCAATAACACAGGTACGCAACATGTCCTCCAATATCTGAATGGTACGCTCGGACTGTCCGTCCGTCTGAGGATGAAATGCGGTGCTCAACTCTACCTGTGTACCCAACTCTCGCTGAAAAGTCCTCCAAAACTGGGAAGTAAACTGAGTGCCCCTATCCGAGATGATAGAAACTGGGACCCCATGCAACCTAACAATCTCCCGGATGAAAATCTCTGCCAACCGCTCCGAAGAATAGGTAGTACACACCGGAATGAAATGCGCGGACTTGGTCAGCCGATCCACAATCACCCAAATCGAATCAAACTTCTTTGAGGTACGAGGGAGACCACTCACAAAATCCATAGTAATCCTCTCCCACTTCCACTCGGGAATATCTATCCGCTGAAGTACACCACCGGGTCTCTGATGCTCATATTTGACCTGCTGACAGTTGAGACACCGAGCTACATGACTCACTATGTCTTCCTTCATTCTCCTCCACCAGTAGTGCTGCCTCAAATCCTGATACATCTTCGCGGCACCCGGATGAATGGAATACCGCGAGCTGTGGGCCTCCTCTAATATTAACTCCCGAAGCCCATCCACATTGGGCACGCAAATCCGGCCCTGCATCCTCATCACGCCGTCATCATCAATAGTCACATCCCTAGCATCATCGTGCTGAACCCTGTCCTTCAGGACAAGCAAATATGGATCATCATATTGGTGCTCTTTGATGCGGTCATACAAGGTAGACCGAGAAACTACACAAGCCAACACCCGACTAGGCTCCGAAATATCTAACCTCACCATCCGATTGGCCAAAGCCTGAACATCAACTGCAAAGGGCCTCTCCCCAACTGGAATGTACGCCAAGCTACCCATACTGACCGCCTTCCGGCTCAAAGCATCGGCCACTACATTGGCCTTCCCCGGGTGATACAAAATGGTAATGTTATAGTCCTTGAGTAACTCAAGCCACCTCCGCTGCCTCAAATTAAGATCCTTCTGCTTGAACAAATGCTGAAGGCTGCGATGATCAGTATATACCTCACAAGATACGCCATATAAGTAGTGCCTCCAAATCTTCAACGCATGAACTATAGCAGCCAACTCCAAATCATGTACGGGGTAGTTCTGCTCATGAGGCTTCAACTGACGAGAAGCATATGAAATAACTCTACCCTCCTGCATCAACACACATCCGATCCTGGGACCTGTGGGTTATGGGCCCACCACGCTTCCGCTGCGCCAATCCCAACTCTCGAAGCATCACAATACACAGTGTAAGAACCTGAGGCTGATGGCAAAACTAACACTAGAGCTGTGGTCAAAGCTGTCTTGAGCTTCTGAAAGCTCTCCTCGCACTCGTCCGACCATACGAATGGTGCACCCTTCTGCGTCAACTTAGTCAAGGGCGAAGCAATAGAGGAAAAACCCTGGACGAACCGGCGATAATAACCTGCCAAACCGAGGAAACTCCGAATCTCCGTGGCTGAAGACGGTCTGGGCCAACTCTGTACTGCCTCTACCTTCCTTGGATCAACTTGAATACCATCGCTGGACACCACGTGTCCCAGAAAAGCTACAGACTCAAGCCAAAACTCACATTTGGAGAACTTTGCATAAAGCTTCTCCTCCCTCAACCTCTGTAACACCACTCTCAAGTGCTGAGCATGCTCCTCCTGGCTACGCGAGTACACCAGGATATCATCTATAAAAACGATAACAAATGAATCCAGATACGGCCGAAATACGCTGTTCATCAAGTGCATGAACGCAGCTGGGGCATTAGTCAGCCCAAAAGACATAACCAGGAATTCATAGTGCCCATATCTAGTCCTGAAAGCGGTCTTCATAATATCCGAATCCCTGATCTTCAGCTGGTGATAGCCTGAACGGAGATCAATCTTCGAAAATACCCTTGCCCCCTGGAGCTGGTCAAACAAATCATCAATACGAGGTAGTGGATACTTATTCTTCACTGTCACCTTGTTCAACTGTCTGTAATCAATGCACATCCTCATTGTGCCATCTCTCTTCTTCACAAATAGAATCGGTGCACCCCACGGTGACACACTAGGACGAATAAACCCCTTATCTAGGAGTTCCTGAAGTTGATCCTTTAGTTCTTTCAACTCTACTGGTGTCATGCGATACGGAGGGATAAAGATGGGCTTGGTGCCCGGTGCCAGATCAATACCAAAATCGATGTCTCTGTCCGGTGGCATGCCCAGCAGGTCTGCTGGAAACACATCAGGGAAGTCCTTCACGACGGGGACGGAGTCAAGACTAGGAGTCTCAGCTCCAATATCTCTCACGAAAGCCAAATAAGATAGACAACCTTTCCCAACCATCCGCTGGGCCTTTAGAAAAGAAATCACCCTGCTGGGAATATAATCAATCGTACCACGCCACTCGATCCTCGGAATACCCGGAATAGCCAACGTAACTGTCTTAGCATGACAGTCCAGAATAGCATGGTACGGAGATAACCAATCCATACCCAGAATAACATCAAAATCGACCATGCTCAACAGCAATAAGTCAACTCGGGTCTCCAGACCCCCAATAGTCACTAAGCAGGATCGGTATACATGATCTACAATAACAGTATCACCCACCGGGGTAGATACGTGAACAGGAAAAGCAATACAACCTCGGGTAATACCCAGGTGATGGGCATAATATGAAGATACATAGGAATAGGTAGATCCGGGATCAAATAAGACAGAGGCATCTCTGTGGCAGACTGAGACAATACCTGTGATAACAGCATCTGAGGCAATGGCGTCCTTCCTGTCTGGGAGAGCACAGAATCGAGCCTGACCACCGCCAGTCCGGCCTCCACCCCTGGGGCGGCCCCTGGCTACCTGACCTCCACCCCTAGCTGACTGGGCGGGTGCTGATGAAACAGGAGCAGAAGATGAGGGCTGATCCCTCTGCTGAGACTGACTACCACGACGCCGAGGACACTGTCTCCTCATATGACCGAACTCGCCGCACTCGTAGCAACTACCCGGCGCTGGAGAAGAGGACTGATGGAAACCCCTCGCTGCTGAAGAACCCTGGGCTGAAGAGGCAGGTGTAGAGCTCTGAGTTGGAAGAGCACTAAGTGAAGTCTGGCCCTGCTGAAATCCCTGATGACCACGGCCTGAAGAAGCCCCACTGTACTCTGGACGACCTGACTGAGGAGGCCTGAAGGAACGGCCTCTGCCACGCTGGAACTGGCCCCTAGACGGAGCACCACTGAAACTCCTGAACCTCGAGGCCTCTTTGCCTCCCTCTCCTCACGCTCCCGACGGCGAACCGTCTCAATCTCTCGTGCCATGTCAACTACCTCCTCAAAACGCGGCACCCATAACCCTCTCTCTGGTCATCAAAATGCGGAGTGAATA
>NW_017673395.1:25117-81626 GCF_001879085.1 Nicotiana attenuata
TCTACCGTACGAATCCCTGCCTCCAGACGAGGCACCACTGAATCTGGCTGACTGACGGGGTCTCTCGTCTGCCCTATAACCACCCCCCTGTGATAGAACCATCTCAACTCTCCGAGCCACATTGGCCGCCTCCTGGAAAGATATCTCACTCCCAGCTCTCTAGCCATCTGAAGACGAATCGACTGAATAAGTCCATCAATGAACCGTCTCATTCTCTCCCTCTCAGTGGGAAGTATGATAAGAGCATGGTGAGCTAAATCAATAAATCTGGTCTCGTACTAGGTGACAGTCATGGATCCCTGCTGGAGGCGCTCGAACTGCCTCCGATAGGCCTCTCGCTGTGTGATAGGGAGAAACTTCTCCAGAAATAGCTGTGTAAACTGCTCCCAAGTCAAGGCTGGCGATCCTGCTGGTCTAGCTAAGCAATAATCCCTCCACCAAGTCTTGGCGAATCCAGACAAGCGAAATGTGGCAAAATCGACCCCGTTGGTCTCAACTATCCCCATGTTCCGAAGAACCTCATGACAGCTGTCCAGATAATCCTGGGGATCCTCAGTAGATGCACCGCTGAAAGTAGTAGTGAAGAGCTTGGTGAACCTGTCCAATCTCCACAAAACATCGGCAGACATAGCTGCACCATCGCCGGTTTGAGCTACGACACCCGGCTGAACTGCTCCAACAGGCTAAGCTGCTGGAGTCTGAAACTGCGGAGCTACCTGCTCCGGAGTGCGAGTAGCAGGAGTCTGGGCTCCTCCTCTAGCCTGAGAGACGGCTGGTGCTACAGGAAGTAAACCTGCCCTGGTGACGCTCTCTATAAGGCCCACTAGACGGACCAGAGTATCCTGAAGAACTGGGGTGGCAATAAACCCCTCTGGGACCTGAGCTGGGCCCACCAAAACCGCTTGGGCCGGAACCTCATCCTCAAAATCAACCTGAGGCTCCGCCGCTGGTGCTGCTGCTCTGGGCTGAGCTCTACCCCTGCCTCAGCCTCTAGCACGGCCTCGGCCTCGGCCTCTGCCCCTCGTGGGAGCTGCTGCTGGGGGCTCGGGCTGGTGATCGGTAGATGAGGAGTAGAAGTTCAATTAGCATTGAGAAACCAAACCGCACGACAAGAAAGAATAAATGTGAAGTTTTCCTAACTCGGTAGCCTTTGGGGGTTAAATACAGACGTCTCCGTACCGATCCCTCAGACTCTACTAAGCTTGTCCGTGAATTGTGAGGCCTATGTAACCTAGAGCTCTGATACCAACTTGTCACGACCCGGATTTCCCACCCTCGGGGTGGGTGATGGAGCCTACTCGTAGAAGCTAGGCAAACCACGAAATTCAGAAATCTTAATTCATTCATTTTAATCCCTTTTTAACAACCTAAAATAAACAGACGACTAACATTAAATAATTGCGGAAGATGAAATCAAGCGGAAGACTTAGACTAATATAATACCAAAATAAATGTGAAAATGCCAACATGTGCCTCTACCCAAGAACCGGTGCCACAACATTCACGGACTGTCTATGAATACTACATACAGATGTCCGAAGAAAAGAGATATAGTCTGCCTCGGATACAAATGAAAACAGAACATATGAGTAGATAGAAGAGACGTCGGGCCTGCGGACGCTTGCATGACTACCTCGGGATCTCTGGACTGAAGGCTGGCTCCCCAAGTGCTACTGCCCAAATGCTGCTCCAGTATCTGCACATAGTGCAGAGTGTAGTATCAGCACAACCGACCCCATGTGTTGGTAAGTGTCTGGCCTAACCCCGGCGAGGTAGTGACGAGGCTAGGACCAGACTCCAGATAAACCTGTGCAGTTATATAATATACAACGGAAAATAACAGAAATAACAGTTTAAACGGGAGGGGGTACATGCTGCGGGGAACAAGTCAATTCAGCAGGAACTAAAGAGAGATATGGGAGAAACAACTCAGAATCTACAACCAAACAATAATAGAAATGTTGCGACGCGCAACCCGTTCCAATATAACATTTTACGCTGTTGTGGCGCGCAACCCGATCCAATATATAGTATTGTTGCGCGTGCAACTCGATCCAATATATAGTATTGTTGCGGCGTGCAACCCGATCCAGTATATAGTATTGTTGCGGTGTGCAACCCGATCCATATTTAATATTGTTGCGGCGTGCAACCCGATCCATACCAAGTATCCCGGCAAGGGATCATCAATAACTGCTCTATCCCGGCAAGGGATTCAATAGTAAAAAGAATAAATACGTCCCGACAAGGGAGAAACAGCTATATCCAATCTCAACTCAATTTCTACTCATCTCAGATATCACCAATACCCAGTCATAAGTACTTTCCACACAAAAACAAACTCAATCCTTGCTCAATATCGAGGATCATCAATTAAAGCATTCGTAGTATTATTTAAGAACATAACAATTCGCAATTTAAGACTCACGGTCATGCTCGACACCAACGTATAGATACTCGTCGCCATACCTATACGTCGTACTCAACAAGAAGCAAATAGCAAATAGGACACAACTCCTAATCCCTCAAGCTAAGGTTAGACCGAACACTTACCTCATACTTCCACGTCCAACTCAAGCCTCAAACACCGCCTTTCCTTTCGAATTTGGCTCCAACACAATCGTATATATACATAATCGACTTAATAACATCAATAAATGCTAAACAATCCAATTCCAATGCTCAATTATAGCTTTTTAATCATTCTTCCCAAAAACCCAAAAATTGACCTCGGACCCGCTTGGTCAAAACACGAGGTTCGGACCAAAACCCGATCACCCATTCCCCCATGAGCCCGAATATATCATTTGTTTTGAAATCCGACCCCAAACGAGGTCAAATTCCCAAATAATCAAAATGCCCTAACTCTACCCAATTTCCCAATTTTCTACCATTAAAACCCTAAGATTATTGATAAAAGTTGATGGAAAACATTAGATAATTGAAAGAAATCAGTTAGTGAGTGCTTACTTATGATTTGGGAAGAAAATCTCTTGAGGAAATCGCCCTAGTTCTTCTAATTTTTGTGAAAGTTTGAAAGAAAATCGTTGAAGTTATGTTTTTAAAAAGACTCACTACTCGACTTCCGCATCTGCGGCTCAGGGGTCGCATCTACCTCACCGCACGTGCGGAAAAGTGGGCGCTTCTGCGGAAATGGCTAGGCCCCGCTGGGGCCGCACCTATGAGGAAAGGCCCGCTCCTGCGGAACCGCAACTGCGACCCACTGTGCGCACCTGCGTGTCCGCATCTGCGGCCAATGGTCCGCAGGTGCGGTTACACCAGAACTGGTGCAACAGCAGTGTTTCTGCAACTTTTCTTAAGTCCAAAACTTCCCGAAACACACCCAAGCCCTCGGGGCTCCTAACAAAACACACGTACTAACTCAACAACATCATACAAACTTATCCGTGCGATCAAATCGCCAAAATAACCTCTCAAGCAACGAATTAAACCTCAAAATCAAAGAATTTTTCTCAAACTTCATAAAGCATCAAATTTTCCATTTTAAGTCCGAATCACGTCAAACGGATTCCGTTTTTCACCAAATTTCACAGAATCATCTTAAATCATATATAAGACCTGTACGGGCGCCGGAACCAAAATACGGGCCCGATACCAACATGTTCTAATCAAATTTCATTTCAAAATCCTTTAAACAGTTTCAAAAAACAATTTTCTTTAAAAATTCATTTCTCGGGCTTGGGACCTCGAATTCAATTCCTGGCATACGCCCAAGTCCCATATTTTCCTACGGACCCTCCGGGACCGTCAAATCACGGGTCCGGGTCCGTTTGCCAAAAATGTTGACCGAAGTCAAATTAATTCATTTTACAGTCAAATTTATCATTTCTCACAGATTTTCTCATTTAAGATTTCCGGCTACACGCCCTGACTGCGCACGCAAATCGGGGTGAAGATAAAAGAGGTTTTCAAGGCCTCGGAAACACAGAATTAAATTTAAAAATAAGTGATGGCATTTTGGGTCATCACATTCTCCACCTCTAAAACAACCGTTCGTCCTCGAACGAACAGAAGAAGGAAGTACCTGAGTCGGGGAAAAGATGGGGATAATGGCTCCGCATATCGGACTCGGACTCCCAGGTCGATGCCTCAGGAGGTTGACCTCTCCACTGAACACGAACAGAGGGAAAACTCTTCGATCTCAACTGACGAACCTGCCGGTCTAGAATAGCTACCGGCTCCTCCTCCAATTGGACAGTGCTGAAATCTAACACGTGGGAGGGATCGTCGTGATACCTCCGAAGCATGGACACATGAAACACTGGATGCACGATTGATAAGCTCGGCGGCAATGCAAGTCAATAAGCCACCTCTCCCACTCGATCAAGAACCTCGAACGGACCAATGAACCTAGGGCTAAGCTTGCCCTTCTTCCCAAATCTCATCACGCCCTTCATAGGCGACACTCGAAGCAATACCCGCTCACCGACCATGAAAGCCAAATCTCGAACCTTGCGGTCGGCATAACTCTTTTGCCTGGATCGAGCTGAACGAAGCCTATCCTGAATGATCCTGATCTTGTCCAAGGCATCCTGAACCAGATCCGTACCCAACAACCGAGTCTCTCCCGGCTCAAACCATCCAACCGGAGACCGACACCGCCTACCATATAAAGCCTCATAAGGAGCCATCCGGATGCTCGACTGGTAGCTGTTGTTGTAGGCGAACTCCGCTAAAGGCAAAAACTAATCCCACGAGCCTCCAAAGTCAATGACACAAGCTCGGAGCATATCCTCCAAAATCTGAATAGTTCGCTCGGACTGCCCGTCCATCTGGGGGTGAAATGTTGTGCTCAACTCAACCCGTGTGCCCAACTCTCGCTGAACTGCTCTCCAGAAACGCGAGGTAAACTGCGTACCTCGGTCCGAAATGATAGACACGGGCACTCCATGAAGGCGAACAATCTCCCGGATGTAGATCTCTACTAACCTCTCAGAAGAATAGGAGACCGCCACAGGAATGAAATATGCTGACTTGGTCAGCCTATCAACAATGACCCATAATGCGTAGAACTTCTTCCGAGTCTGCGGGAGTCCAGTAACGAAGTCCATAGTGATCCGCTCCCACTTCCACTCGGGAAGCTCAATCCTCTGAAATGAACCACCGGGCCTCTGATGCTCGTACTTGACCTGCTGATAATTCAAACACCGAGCCACATATGCAACGATATCCTTCTTCATTCTCCGCCACCAATAATGTTGCCACAAATCCTGATACATCTTCGCGGCGCCCGGATGAATAGAGTACCGGGAGCTATGGGCCTCCTCTAAAATCAACTCTCGAAGACCATCCACATTGGGCACACAGACTCGGCCCTGCAATCTCAAAGCTCCATCATCTCCTATGGTAACCTGCTTGGCACCTCCGTGCTGCACCGTGTCCCTAAGAACACACAAATGGGGATCATCAAACTGCCGATATCGGATACGCTCCAATAATGAAGAACGAGCAACTGTGCAAGCTAACACACGACTGGGCTCAGAAACATCCAACCTCACGAACTGATTGGCCAAAGCCTGAACATCCAAAGCAAGCGGTCTCTCACCAACCGGAATATAAGCTAAACTGCCCATGCTGGCTGACTTCCTACTCAGGGCATCGGCCACCACATTGGCCTTCCGCGGATGATATAAGATGGTGATATCATAGTCCTTCAATAACTCCAACCACCTCCTCTGCCTCAAATTCAACTCCTTTTGCTTGAACAAATACTGAAGACTCTTGTGATCCGTGAACATCTCACATGCCACGCCATACAGATAATGCCTCCAAATCTTCAATGCGTGAACAATGGCTGCCAACTCCAAATCATGAACCGGATAGTTCTTCTCATGAATCTTCAACTGCCGTGAAGCATAGGCAATGACCTTGTGATCCTGCATCAACACTGCACCAAGTCCAATACGAGAAGCATCACAATAAACTGTATAAGGCCCTGAACCTGTGGGCAAAACCAACACCGGTGCCGTAGTCAGAGCTGTCTTGAGCTTCTGAAAGCTCGCCTCACACTCATCCGACCATCTGAACTGGGCACCCTTCTGGGTCAACCTGGTCATCGGGGCTGCAATAGATGAAAACTCCTCCACGAACCGACGATAGTAGCCTGCCAATCCCAAGAAACTCCGAATGTCTGTAGCTGATGCTGGTCTAGGCCAGTTCTTGACTGCCTCAATCTTCTTCGGATCAACCTGAATACCCTCTACTGATACAATATGACCCAAAAATGCAACTGAACTCAACCAGAACTCACACTTCGAGAACTTAGCATATAACTAACTATCCCTCAGAGTCTGAAGAACCACTCTAAGGTGTTGCTCGTGCTCCTCCTGGATGCGAGAATATATCGATATATCATCAATGAAGACTATCACGAACGAATCCAAATAAGGCCTGAACACTCGGTTCATCAAGTCCATAAAAGCTGCTGGGGCATTTGTCAACCCAAATGACATAACCAAGAACTCATAATGTCCGTATTGAGTGCGGAAAGCTGTCTTAGGGATATCGGATGCCCTAAACCTCAACTGATGGTAGCCAGATCTCAAGTCAATCTTTGAAAATACCCTGGCACCCTGAAGCTGATCGAACAAATCATCAATCCTCGACAACGGATACTTATTCTTGATTGTAACCTTGTTCAATTACCGGTGATCAATACACATTCTCATTGACCCATCCTTCTTCTTAACAAACAACATCGACGCACCCCAAGGCGAAACACTGGGTCTAATGAAACCCTTCTCAAGTAAGTCTTGCAATTTCTCCTTTAACTCTTTCAACTCAGGCGGGGCCATATGATACGGCGAGATAGAAATGGGCTGAGTGCCCGGAGCCAAATCAATGCAAAAGTCAATATCCCTGTCGGGTGGCATACCCAGCAGGTCTGAAGGAAATACCTCAGGGAACTCCCGAACAACGGGCACAGAATCAATAGAAGGGACCTCGGCACTAGAATCGCGAACATAAGCCAAATAGGCCAAACACCCCTTATCGACCATACGTCGAGCCTTCACATAAGAAATAACACTACGGGTAGAATGACCAGGAGTCCCTCTCCACTCTAAACGAGGCAAACCCGGCAAGGCTAAGGTCACAGTCTTGGCATGACAATCCAAGATAGCGTGGTAAGGTGATAACCAGTCCATCCCCAATATAACATCGAAATCAACCATGTCCAGAAGCAACAAATCTACACGAGTCTCAAGACCTCCAATCACCACAACACAATAACGATGGACTCGATCTACCATAATAGAATCACCCACCGGTGTAGACACATAAACAGGAACACTCAAGGGATCACTAGGCATGACCAGGTACGGTGCAAAATAAGATGACACATACGAGTATGTAGACCCTGGGTCAAATAACACTGAAGCATCTCTATCACAAACCAGAATGGTACCTGTAATAACTGCATCGGAAGCCTCAGCCTTGGCCTGGCTGGAAGAGCATAACATCGGGGCTGGGCCCCACCACCCTGAACCACATCTCTGGGATGATCTGTCGCTGGCTGGCCTGAGCTTCACCTCTAGGACCTCTACCTCCACCTCTAGCACCTCTACCCCCACCTCTAGCTGGCTGGGCGGGCTGTGGAACACCTGGTGCCTGAACCATAGCGCGGGAACCCTGCTGCTGCGACTGAGTACCCACCAATCTCGGACAAGCCCTCCTGATATGACCATACTCACCACATTCGTAGCATCCTCCTGAGTGTTGCGGCTGGGGGAACTGAGACTGACCCTGGCGACCTGAATGACCACCCCGAAAACTCTGAAGCGGCTGTGCCTGATAGGAGCTGGTGGTGCACTGTAGGGCTGCTGATCAGAATACTGCATATGAGAACCACGGCCACCTGAGGCACCGTGAGAAACCTGAAGTGCTGACTGAAAGGGCCTAGGAGGATGGCCTCTACCATACGAATCCCTGCCTCCAGACGAGGCACCACTGAATCTGCCTGACTGACGGGGTCTCTTGTCTGCCCTATAACCACCTCCTTGTGATAGAACCATCTCAACTCTCCGGGCCACATTGGCCGCCTCTTGGAAAGATATCTCACTCCCAGCCTCTCTAGCCATCTGAAGACGAATCGGCTAAATAAGTCCATCAATGAACCGTCTCACTCTCTCCCTCTCAGTGGGAAGTATGATAATAGCATGGCGAGCCAAATCAATAAATCTGATCTCGTACTGGGTGACAGTCATGGATCCCTGCTGGAGGCGCTCGAACTGCCTCTGATTGGCCTCTCGATGTGTGATAGGGAGAAACTTCTCCAGAAATAGCTGTGTGAACTGCTCCCATGTCAAGGCTGGCGATCCTGCTGGTCTAGCTAAGCAATAATCTCTCCACCAAGTCTTGGCAGATCCAGACAAGCGAAAAGTGGCAAAATCGACCCCGTTGGTCTCAACTATCCCCATGTTCAGAAGAACCTCATGACAGCTGTCTAGATAATCCTGGGGATCCTCAGTAGATGCACCGCTAAAAGTATTAGTGAAAAGCATCGTGAACCTGTCCAATCTCCACAAAGCATTGGCAGACATATCTGCACCATCGCCGGTCTGAGCTACCACACCCGGCTGCACTGCTCCAATTGGCTGAGCTGCTGGAGTCTGAAACTGGGGAGCTACCTGCTCCGGAGTGCGAGTAGCAGGAGTCTGGGCTCCTCCTCCAGCCTGAGAGACGGCCGGTGCTACAGGAAGTAAACCTGCCCAGATGACGCTCTCCATAAGGCCCACTAGACGGACCAGAGCATCCTGAAGAACTGGGGTGGCAATAAACCCCTCCGGGACCTGAGTTGGGCCCACCGGAACCGCTGGGGCCGGAACCTCATCCTCAAAATCAACCTGAGGCTCCGCCGCTAGTGCAGCTGCTCTGGGCTAAGCTCTACCCCTGCCTCGGCCTCTAGCACGGCCTCAGCCTCACCCTCTGCCCCTCATGGGAGCTGCTGTTGGGGGCTCGGGCTGCTGATCGGTAGATGAGGAAGCGCGTTTTCTCGCCATCTGCGAAAGAACAGAGTAGAAGTTCAATTAGCATTGAGAAACCAAACCGCACGACAAGAAAGAACAAATGTGAAGTTTTCCTAACTCTGTAGCCTCTCGGGGATAAATACAGACGTCTCCGTACCGATCCCTCAGACTCTACTAAGCTTGTCCGTGAATTGTGAGACCTATGTAACCTACAGCTCTGATACCAACTTATCACGACCCGGATTTCCCACCCTCGAGGGGGTCGTGATGGTGCCTACTCGTAGAAGCTAGGCAAGCCACGAAATGCAGAAATCTTAATTCATTCATTTTAATTCCTTTTTAACAACTTAAAATAAACAGGCGATTAACATTAAATAATTGCGGAAGATGAAATCAAGTGGAAGACTTAGACGAATATAATACCAAAATAAATGTGAAAATGCCAACATGTGCCTCTACCCAAGAACTGATGCCACAATATTCACGGACTGTCTATGAATACTACATACAGATGTCTGAAGAAAAGAGATATAGTCTGCCTCGGATACAAATGAAAATGGAACATATGAGTAGATAGAAGAGACGTCGGGCCTGCGGACGCCTGCAGGACTACCTCGGGATCTCTGGACTGAAGGCTGGCTCCCCAAGTGCTACTGCCCAAATGCTGCTCCGGTATCTGCACATAGTGCAGAGTGTAGTATCAGCACAACCACCCCATGTGCTGGTAAGTGTCTGGCCTAACCCCGGCGAGGTAGTGACGAGGCTAGGACCAGACTCCAGATAAACTTGTGCAGTTATATAATATACAGCGGAAAATAACAGAAATAACAGTTTAAACGGGAGGAGGTACATGCTATAGGGAACAAGTCAATTCAGCAGGAACTAAAGAGAGATATGGGAGAAACAGCTCAGAATCTACAACCAAACAATAATAGAAATGTTGCGGCGCGCAACCCGATCCAGTATAACATTTAACACTGTTGCGACGCGCAACCTGATCCAATATATAGTATTGTTGCGGCGTGCAACCTGATCCAATATATAGTATTGTTGCGGCGTGCAACCCGATCCAATATATAGTATTGTTGCAGCGTGCAACCCGATCCAGTATATAGTATTGTTGCGGCGTGCAACCCGATCCATATATATATAATATCAACAATAACCATACCAAGTATCCCGGCAAGGGATCATCAATAACTGCTCTATCCCGGCAAGGGATTCAACAGTAAAAAGAATAAATACGTCCCGGTAAGGGAGAAACAGCTATATCCAATCTCAACTCAATTTCTACTCATCTCAGATATCACCAATACCCAGTCATAAGTACTTTCCACAAAAAACAAACTCATCCTTGCTCAATATCAAGGATCGTCAATTAAAGCATTCGTAGTATCATTTAAGAACATAACGATTCGCAATTTAAGACTCACGGTCATGCTCGACACCAACGTATAGATACTCGTCACCATGCCTATACGTCGTACTCAACAAGAAGCAAATAGCAAATAGGACACAACTCCTAATCCCTCAAGCTAAGGTTAGACCGAACACTTACCTCAAACTTCCACGGCCAACTCAAGCCTCAAACACTGCCTTTCCTTTCGAATTTGGCTCCAACACAATCGTATCTATACATAATCGACTTAATAACATCAATAAATGCTAAACAATCCAATTCCAATGCTCAATTATAGCTTTTTAATCATTCTTCCCAAAAACCCAAAAATTGACCCCGGACCCGCTTGGTCAAAACACGAGGTTCGGACCAAAACCCGATCACCCATTCCCCCACGAGCCCGAATATATCACTTATTTTGAAATTCGACCCCAAAACGAGGTCAAATTCCCAAATAATCAAAATGCCCTAACTCTACCCAATTTCCCAATTTTCTACCATTGAAACCCTAAGATTATTGATAAAAGTTGATGGAAAATATTAGATAATTGAAAGAAATCAGTTAGTGAGTGCTTACTTGTGATTTGGGAAGAAAATCTCTTGAGGAAATCGCCCTAGTTCTTCTAATTTTTGTGAAAGTTTGAAAGAAAATCGCTGAAGTTATGTTTTTAAAAAGACTCACTGCCCGACTTCCGCATCTGCGGCTCAAGGGTCGCATCTGCGCCACCGGACGTGCGGAAAAGGGGGGGCGCTTCTGCGGAAATGGCTAGGCCCCGTTGGGGCCGCACCTGCGAGAAAAGGCCCGCTCCTGCGGAACCGCATCTGCGAAGCTAGACCGCATCTACGACCCACTGTGCGCACCTGCGTGTCCGCATCTGCGGCCAAAGGACCGCAGGTGCGGTTACACCGGAACTGGTGCAACAGCAGTGTTTTTGCAACTTTTCTTAAGTCCAAAACTTCCCGAAACACACCCGAGCCCTCGGGGCTCCTAACAAAACACACGTACTAACTCAACAACATCATACAAACTTATCTGTGCGATCAAATCGCCAAAATAACCTCTCAAACAACGAACTAAACCTCAAAATCAAAGAATTTTTCTCAAACTTCATAAAGCATCAAATTTTCCATTTTAAGTCCAAATCACGTCAAACGGATTCCGTTTTTCACCAAATTTCACATAATCATCTTAAATCATATATAAGACCTGTACCGGGCGCCGGAACCAAAATACGGGCCCGATACCAACATGTTCTAATCAAATTTCATTTCAATATACTTTAAACAATTTCAGAAAATAATTTTCTTTAAAAATTCATTTCTCGGGCTTGGGACCTCGAAATTCGATTCTGGGCATACGCCCAAGTCCCATATTTTCCTACGGACCCTCCGGGATCGTCAAATCATGGGTCCGGGTCCGTTTACCAAAAATATTGATCGAAGTCAAATTAATTCATTTTATAGTCAAAATTTATCATTTTTCACAGATTTTCTCATTTAAGCTTTCCGGCTACACGCCCGGACTGTGCACGCAAATCGGGGTGAAGATAAAAGAGTTTTTCAAGGCCTCGGAAACATAGAATTAAATTTAAAAATAAGTGATAGCCTTTTGGGGCATCACATCTAGGAACAATACTACTGCAATTATTAAAGATTAACTATGAGAAAGCGACTACTACAAAATGTATTACCTCGTTTCCAGATTTATTCTTTATTTTAATGTGGACATGTATATTGTTAATCCGAGCAGTATTGATTTTGATGATTGACAAAGGAACATATGCATGAACCAGGTTCATGGACAGTGTACATAGGTGACCGGGAGATTTTCAAGCAAAAGACATTTGTAGACAATAAATTTACGTCGATAAAATAAAATCAATACCGAAAAATATCGCAACAATCGTAGTATTTGATTTCAAATAATATGAGTGTACAATCTCTATGAATCCTCTAATTCTTCTTGTCAATAGTAAATAAATTCAAGGGCCTTCGAGCTTGATCTTGAATTCAACTAGCACGAACTTTGATTTGAACTCGTATTTCTTGAACCTTGATTTGTTCTTCGTTCTTGAGCTTGAGCTTGATTGCTTGAACTTGAACTTGATTTGTTCTTCGTTCTTGAACTTGAACTTGATTTGTTCTTCATTCTTGAACTTGATTTCTTGAACTTGAACTTGATTGCTTGAAGCTTGAAACTTGTGGAGGAAATTGCTGAGTTTGATCCACGAGCTCTTTCTTGCTTCTTGTTATAACTTCCGGTCCATTTTCTAAGTTACGAAGACCCCTATTTATAGTTGTGGGAGGGAAGAGTTATGATAAGAACAAACTCTTTCGAACAATCAAATTGAAGTGTGACAAGGCCGCGTTTGATTGGCCAGAACATGTCACTTGCACACATGGCGCAGTTTCATTGGCCTTTTAATGTGACTTGACATGCCATGTCATTTTGACACGTGGTGTGATCCCATTGGCTCTTCCGTTTGACTTGGCGTACCACGTCATTTGACACATGGCGCTGGTCCTCTAGGAAGATGATATCTTGGGCCTAATAAAGTGGGCTCATCATTTGTAGCCCAATTAAATGGGATAGCCCAATAATATTGGACCTTTATTTAAATCAATTTAATTAGATTTAAATAACTAAGTCAATATATATTAGCCCATAATGTTTATTGGATTCAAAACATATTTAATTTGATATTAAATTCAAATTTCTTATGGATTTTCATGCTATTAAATTTACATCGTCTACAAATGTACCCTACTTACTTGTCGGGATGTCTAAATTTTTGAAGACTAGGCTTGAAGTATTTATACTCGAGCACTTGAGCCAATAGCAATTTGCTCGCCTAATTCATGAAAGTCGTCGAACTTTAAACTTTCCAAGACTTCATTTTTGTTCAGAGCTTGAGCACTTGCGAAGTAAGAGACAAGACTATTTTATTTAATGTATAGTCAGTGCCAAAACTTCAATTTATGATCAATTAATCTATGTGAACGAAAGGCACATCAGAGATAAGCTCGTATTAGACGAGCTAAGTCATGGAGATTTTTAAGTTCACAACCCTTGGAACTATATGAGCTCCTTCTATTTCCACATGTCCACGTAAGGTCAACTAACCAAAGACTAAAAAGAGTATTTATTACTCCCTCCGGTTCACAATAAGTGACCAATTTGTTTTTAGCACGCCCATTAAGAAAATGCTAAATTTTATACAAAAATACCTACTATGACTAAACTACCCCTAATTAAACATTTAATGAGAGGAGTAAGAAAACTTTTTAGGGATATGTACATAGGGGTTATTTTGTAAAAACAAATTGAATTCTTTCTTGATTACATAACTGGACACTTATTTTGAACCAAAATGAAAAAGCAAATTGGTCACTTATTGTGAACCGGAGGGAGTATTAAGAAACACTTGGTCTTCAAATAGGCTTTCCTTTGCAAGGAACTGACACAGCTCAATGTGAGAGACTTTGTGATTGGTTTCTGTATTAAACTTGGAAATTGATTCATTCTTAAAGTCTGACCTTCACCTTATCCATGTTGGAGACAAATTGTAGTTGCCTTGATTCCGCCTTAGCACTTATCCCACGTCGCCTAACAACCTTTTAATGCCATGTTTCATTAGCTATATAAATCCGCATTCTCATGGTAATTGATTATAACCAGCGTCATCCTTAAAGTCAATTTTACTTCGACCTTTGATGTTTAGGGGCCTGCGCAAAGGTGATTTTTTTTCTTCTTTAATTCCCCTGCATTTTCTTTACTTGCTCTTTTCTTTTCCTGTTTTTAGGTCAAACGAGAAAGATATGTTCTTATTTAACGAGGTGATTCGGGAGGGTGTGAAGAGATGGGTACTCATGCCCGCCCAAATATCGGAGAGATTACTCTCAAGGTGGTCCGACTATCGGAGAGATTACTCTCAAGGTGGCCCGACTATCGGAGAGATTACTCTCAATATGGCCCGACTATAGGAAAGATTACTCTCAAGGTAGCCCGACTATCGAAGAGATTACTCTCAATGTGGCCCGACTATCAGAGAGATTACTCTTAATGTGGCCCGACTATCGGAGAGATTACTCTCAATGTGACTCGACTATCGGAGAGATTACTCTCAAGGTGACCCGAATATCCGAGAGATTACTCTCTGGCCCGACTCGGAGAGATTACTCTCAAGGTGACCCGAATATTGGAAAGATTACTCTTAGGGTGTGAAGGGATGGATACTCATCCCCGCCCAAAAAATCGTAAGCCATTTCAGGATGCAAAAGTTCATACGGCATATCAAAGTACAAGTCCATGGCAACAAATAGATAGAAAAATTCATATAGAGGCCAACTTAAGGTGCAAAGAGACTTAAATATCCACTTTAAGATTGGAAAGTTATAGTTCCTTTTAAGGACAAACCTGCAAAGAGGCCAACTTAAGGTACAAAGGGACTAATATGTCCACCTTAAGATTGAAAAATTATAGTTCCTCTTAAGGATAAACCCGTGAAGAAGCCAACTTAAGGTGCAAAGGGGCTAACATGTCCACCTTAAGATTAGAAAATTAGAAAGCTTCAAGTTGTAGACTTGGTGGACTTGATGACATTAACTTGAACACTTGGGGGACTTTGCAGACTTCAATTTGAAAACCAACAAACTTGAAGATTTGACGGACTTGAAGATTCGCCAGACTTTGATGCTTCAACCTGAAGACTTTAAGGGCTCAAAATATTTCAACTTGAAGACCAGCGAGTTTGAGGACCTCAACTTGAAGACTGACAGACTTGAAGAATATAACTTGAAGACTTGGACGCTTAAATATTTCGACTTGAAGACCAAAAAACTTGAAGACCGTAGGCTTAAATATTTGGCGAACATGAAGTACTAGTGAACCCCGGACTTCAGCACAAATGTTTGGTAGCCTCCAAAAAGACCATAATCTTCCCATTGAAGGCACTGGTTTTCTATGGAGGCTTGCCCCTTAAGATCCAAAATTCAATAGACGAATGATATTTCAGCCCGACTTTCAAGTGTTGGTTGAATGAATTACTTACATCATACTTCATTTGGACAATGATTGGGGCAATATGTATCTTTTGAACTTATGCGACTGAACTTAGAATGAAACTCTAAGCTGCCTACGTACCTCAGTGAAGAGGATCAAGTCATATCGTAGTTCAGAATGGGTGGTTTTTTCCTTTTTTATTTTATTTTATTTTTTATGTCCTAGCATTTGCCTAGGCCGCCACTTTTGAGGTTTTCAACCTAGCGGACCTTTTTTGTATGGGGCGTACACAGTTTATACTCTTGCAGGCCAGAAGTATAGGAACATGCAGTTTAAGTTCATGCGTCAAGGAGTGTTCTACCTTTATGGATAATACTTATTCAAAAACTTGCTATTGATAGGGGTGATTCTCATGCCATCTGCATCAACCAGCTTGTAAGCCCCACTTGAGTAAGCTTCTTGTACAACATATGGCCCATCCCATTTTGAAGTGAACTTCCCTACATGTTTATGGGAAGTAATAATGGGTCTTCGTATGGCAAGGACTTGATCTCCTACTTGAAAGGATCTCGAGCGAACTCTTTTATTGAAGGCGCGAGACAATCGAGCTTGATAACATTCAAGACTCTGTTGAGCTTCCAACCTCTTCTCATCAAGAACCTCCAACTCTATCGAAATCGAGCATTTTCTTCATCAGTGATCCTTTCTTGAATAGCTAATCGTAATGAAGGTATTTGACACCCCAGTGGCAAGACGGTTTCGACTTCATAAACGAGTGAATAAGGGGTTACTTGTGTTGGCGGGCAGTGAGTCGTCCTATATGCCCACAGAGCTTCTTCCATACGGTCATTCCAATCTCGTTTGGATTTGGAGATGACTTTCTTTAACAAGTTGCATAGAGTCTCGTTAAATGTCTCAGCTAGACCATTGGCGGCAACATTGTACATCGAAGAGTTACGTTGCTTGAAGCCAAAGAGATCATAAATCGTGTTCATCAACCTATTATCGAATGGCTTTCCATTATCCATTATTATGTAACGAGTATTGCCAACGCGATAGATTATGTTTACTCGGATGAAACTTGCAACATTTTCCTTCTTTACCTCCTTAAGAGCAATAGCTTCAGCCTATTTTGAGAAGTAGTCAGTTGCAACCAAGAAATATAGGTGGCCCACCAGAGGACTTTGGCAGTGGTCCAACAACATCCAATTTCCAAGCATCAAATGGCCAGGATGCAACAGTCGGGTGCAACACTTCGGGAGGGTGATGAATAAAATTTGTATGGAATTGGAAAACCTTGCATCTTCTAGCAAAGTCCAAGCAATCTTTTACCATTGTCGGCCAATAATATCCCATCATTTTTATATGGAAGTGGAGCTTTGGTCCAACTAATGTGATCCACATACCCCAGAACGCGCTTCTTGCAAAGCTTGGAGTGCTTCATCTTCCCCTAAGCATCGCAAGAGTACACCCTCGAATGATCTTCTGTATAAGATATCTTTGTAGTAAAGGAAGCGATGTGCACGACGGCGGATTTCAGTCCTTCTACTCGGATTTTCTGGAAGTATCCCGTAGCTCAAGTAATCAATTATGGGTTGTCGCCATTCTTCCTTCTCAGCTTCAGAAACAGCGACAAGATGATCGAGTTCATTTTCTTCATTTCCACCCTCATTTAGCGGTGGTACTACCCATTTTAGGCAGACAGTAAATTGCGCTTGATCAGACAGGTTTAAAGATGAAGCTAAGGCAGCCAAAGCATCAGCCTTCTTGTTTTCTTTCCTAGGTACATGTTGAATAATCACATCACCGACCCACCCCATTAATTTCTTAGCATAATCATGATATGGGCGTCAACAAAGACTTGCACTTGCTTCATTTCAATAGCCATTTCAAGCCCAAGTATTAGTGCTTAATATTCAGCAACATTGTTGGAGCAGAGTTATGTCAACGTAAAAGAGTAGGGCAGAATCTTACCTTGAGGAGTGACAAATACCGACTCCTCTGCGATGTGAAGCACCATCAAAGTACATATTCCATGGAGGTTGTATTCAACGACCATTGTGTCTTCATCAGGTAATTCATCAGTTAGTTCTCAGTGATCTGGTATCGAATGATCTGCTAAGAAGTCTGCCAATGCTTGTCCTTTTACAGCCTTTTGAGGGACGTACACAATCTCGAATTGTTGAAATTGGAGGAACCATCTCGCTAGTCGATCATTAAGAACAGGTTTCAACATCATGAACTTGATGGGATTTGCTTTAGAAACAAGAAGAACAATATGAGCATGAAAGTGGTGCTTCAACTTTTGAATTGCGAAGAATAGTGCCAACCACAACTTTTCAATTGGCGAATAATTCAACCCGTTTGGTGTCATCACCCTCCTTAAGTAGTAAAGAGAGTTTTCTTTACCCTCACTATTTTCTTGGGCCAACAGTGCTCAAACAGACCTTTCTTGTGCTGAAATATATAGTATCAACGGCTTTTCAAGTATAGGGGCTGCCAAAACTGGAGGCTTCATCAAGTAAGTTTTGATGCTTTCAAGGCTTTGCTACAAGCTTGGTCCCACTTGAAAGGAACGCCTTTCTTCATGAGGCGACTGAATGTTTGCCACCTCCCAGCTAGGTTTGAGATGAATCTCCTAAGGTATGCTAGTTTTCCTTGCAGACTTTTCAATTCATGAATATCGTGAGGCTCAGGCATTTTCAAAATGGCATCCACTTTGGCTTTATCAATTTCAATCCCTCGATGTCGGACAATGAAACCAAGGAACTTTCTAGAAGTAACTCTAGAGGCGCATTTCAATGGGTTCATCCTAAGTTGGTACCTCCAGAGCAAATCAAACATCATTCTCAAGTCTTTCAGGTGGTCGCCTCTCATTCCTGATTATACTGCCAAGTCGTCAACATAGCATTCGACATTCTTGTGGAGAAGGTCATCAAAGATATTTTGCATAGCCCTTTGGTAAGTAGCACCAGCTTTCTTCAAGCCAAAAGGCATTACCTTGTAGCAATAAATACTCTTGGGGGTGCGGAATACGATAAGATCTTAATCTTTTGTTGCCATGGGAATTTGGTTATAGCCCGACGAACCATCCATGAAAGACATCGCCTCATAACCAGTAGTAGCATCGATCATCAGCTCGGAATAGGAAGTGGAAATTCATCTTTGGGACACGCATTGTTGAGATCCCTGAAGTCAACGCACACTCGAATCTGGCCATTTTTCTTCTTTACAGGGACAATACTTGAAACCCATGTTGGGTATTTAAATTCACGAATAAAGCCAGCTTCGATGAGTTTGTTAACTTCGGTTTCAATCAAGGGAACCAACTCTGGACTAAAGCGCCTTTGAGCTTGTTTAACAGGACGAGCATCATTCTTGACTGCAAGGTGATGGACTGCTACTTTCGGGTCCAAGCCTGGCATCTCTTTGTAACTCCAAACAAAAACATCCCTGAACTCCTTGAGTAAATCAATATAAGTGCTTTCTTCATCAACTTCTAGTAAAGCACTTAGGTTGGTGGGTCTTGGTTCTTCATCGGTGCCAAGGTTAACTTCTTTTAAGGCATAAACCGGTATCTTCACCCCTTCTTCAAGTTCAGGTGGAGCATCTTTCACATTTTCATCTTCTTGAGGGTGCCCATAGTTGGAGGATATGTGATAGCATGGTGAAATATCCTCCAATTTCTCATAAT
The DNA here is from genome assembly GCF_001879085.1 of Nicotiana attenuata. Lineage (NCBI taxonomy): Eukaryota > Viridiplantae > Streptophyta > Magnoliopsida > Solanales > Solanaceae > Nicotiana > Nicotiana attenuata. The sequence goes on from NW_017673395.1 coordinate 44,200, forward strand.
CCTCCATTAGAGACGAAATACCATTCTCGTCTTGTGCGGTAACATGAACTCCTTGAGTAAATCAATATAAGTGCTTTCTTCATCAACTTCTAGTAAAGCACTTAGGTTGGTGGGTCTTGGTTCTTCATCGGTGCCAAGGTTAACTTCTTTTAAGGCATAAACCGGTATCTTCACCCCTTCTTGAAGTTCAGGTGGAGCATCTTTCACATTTTCATCTTCTTGAGGGTGCCCATAGTTGGAGGATATGTGATAGCATGGTGAAATATCCTCCAATTTCTCATAATCCTCCATTAGAGACGAAATACCATTCTCGTCTTGTGCGGTAACATGATACGAAGAACCCACACTTTCTTCGTCTTCATAATGTTCCCTAGTATAGACCACAATATATGGATTTACCTTCAATACTTCCTTACATGAAACCACAAGTTTTGTTTGTCGCCTCATTCTAGAAGGAACCAAACTTTGGACATCCTTAGAGATCTTCTGGATTCTAGGCGAAATGGGTGTTCTTATGCTTTGATAATTTCTCTAGAACTTATTCCCCTTCTTTAATGGACCCAATATCTCAAATGCGGAAGTCCGCATAGTTGATTTTCCAAGTCGATCAAAGATAAAAGGCTTGTTAGAAGCGGTAGATTCATCTTCTACAGTGATATAATTGATGCTCACCCTTCTTATGGAGATACGCACTGGTGACGGTAACTTGTATCCCAAACCTTCACATGATTGCCTCATAGCAGCTTCTGATGGGAACTTCCCTAATTTTGATGGCTCATTGGGATTGTATCCAGCTTTTGCAAATAGCCTGTAAGCATTAGGATCAAACCTCCATTTGTACGCTTCGTAGGGAGTGCCACAATCTACGAAGGATTTTGGGCCACAAAACCTGCAAGTATTGTTCAGGGCAACTTTACTGCCTGAATTCGTTTGATCGGAAGAGTTAACTCTCTTAGCATATTGGTTTGGATTTTGGCTGATTCTCCCTCATCTTTCTTCTTTTTAGGGACATAGCGAAGCACAAGAGTTTCCTTCTTGCCGTGAGACACAATGTTCCCTTTATGAGATTTATTTGATCTAGGGTGCACCTCCTCAGCAACATCTTCGATTTTTTCGGCAACTACCTCAGATCTCTTGGTCATGGACTCGTCATTCTTGCCATTCATGACATCATCAACTTTCAACTCCTTCACAATGCGGTTCTTTAAGTAGAACTTTGCATCGACAAAGTGTGACTCAGCCTCGGTGAATGGCTCGTCATCAGCAACTATTTTATTCTCGGCTTCACCCTCATAGTACTTCAAATATTGATGGTAGGTAGATGGAACCACTTTATTCTCATGTATCCAAGACCGTCCAAGCAAAACGTTGTATGAAGTCTTTGCATAGATCACATGCGGCTATGCACTTGATTGCATATCTTGAATGGTGATCCCCAACCTAATCATGCCTATGGCTCTTTGCCCCCTTGGTTGAATCCTTGAATCATCACATGACTTTTCGAGAGTTTGTTCATGGGAGTGTCGAGTTCTTTCACAGTGCGAATCGGCGAGATGTTCACTGAGGATCCTCCATCAACCAAAATCTGATTTACCCTTTCATTGCGCATATAGACAACAAGAATAACGGGCGGTTATGAAGAGTGTCACCTAGTAGAAGATCGTCATTTGTGAACGTAACTTTTTCCTCGCATGCGTTAACTTCTTGAGGAATAGATTCGATGAGATTTTCTGAAGATGGTGCCAACGGTAGGTCATCACTCTTTTCTTCCCCTTTATCAGCATTGCAACAAGAGTCCTCAATACCATCACGGGAAATCTTCATGTGGAACAAAAATGGAAAGAAATCCTCCAAGGTCACTGAATGTCGTGGATTTTGAGGGTGGTGCGCCTCCACTTTTGCTTTCTTCAAACGCCTAACTGGATTGTGTTTCCTTGGTCTTTTTACCATCATTTCCTTGTTGGTTGTTCTATTGATTCTTTTCATGGGCTCCTTTTGTGGCGCCTAGGACGAGTCACTAACGTCCAACCTTCATCATCATCAGGTTGATCGACTTCAACTTTGTTGTTCTCCAGTAATTCATCATTTTTACTTTCATTAAAACTACATAATTCATCCGACTGAATGAGCCAAAGGTGAAAGAGACTTGGTTTGCGCTTGCTTTCTCATCTTCAAGCACGATCTTCTTTTCACGAGCCAAGTCCATAACTTTATCCTTGAAGACAAAGCACTTCTCTAGAGGGTGGCTCGTAAGTCGATGGTATTTGCAGTAATTTAGGTCATTCGTTTTACCAGATTTATTTGGCCGCTTCATCTCTGGAAGCTCAATGAGATTTTACTCGAGGATTTTTTCAAAAATTGCTGGCACATCAGAATCCAGAAATAGGTACTCCTTCTCTTGCATTTCTTTTAGAGTCAACTTCCCACTTGGTTTATCTTGAAAAGAAGTGGATTTCTTACTCTGCTTCGTGCTCACCTTCGTTGTGAACTTCACAGGTGATGTGTTGACATTCATAGCCTCTTTGTTTTCAGACTTGGGTGCAAACTTGCTCCATTTTCTGACTTCTTGCTTGTCGTTCCCTTTGTAAGGCTCATAGATAGGAGTCCTTTCATTTCCAGCGGAGGCCATGCTTAATTCCATGTCATGCGCACGAGTCGCAAGATCTTCAAATGTGTTAGGCTTGATACTTTGCAGGATGTAGCGGAGTCCCTGATGCATGCCTTGGATGCACATCTCTATGCCAGAAGCTTCACTAAGCCTCTCTTTGCAATTGAGGCTTGCATTCCCCCAACGATTGATAAAGTCGATAACTGGTTCACCCTTTCGTTGACGAGTATTTGTAAGTTCCATCATACTCACAGTACGTCTCGTGCTATAAAAGCGATTGAGGAACTCTTTCTCTAGTTGATCCCAGCTATAACTAGTCCCAGCCTCGAGGTCTGTGTACCAGTAAAAAGCATTTCCTTATAGCGAGCGGACAAACTGCTTGACGAGGTAATCTCCATAAGTCCCAGCATTGTTGCACGTCTCAACGAAGTGCGCCACATGTTGCTTTGGATTACCTTTACCATCAAACTGTTGAAACTCTAGAGATTGATAGCCAGCACGCATCTTTAATATATCGACCCTTGCAGTGTACAGATTTGCATATGTAAGGGAGGACTTGGCAGCAACTTCATACTTGTTCTTAGTAGTTCCTTCAATGAACTTCTTCAGTTGATCGATTGGAATCATCCCTTTGGATGTGACAGGAATAGCCTTAGAGGATGCTATTTGTCTTGGGGGAGAATAACTCTCTGGAACTTCTGGGAGCTTGCCATGTGCGTGGGTAGATTCTTCTCCCATCAAGATTCCCACCCTATTTGTTAGCTTATCGATTCTAGCATCTTGATTTTGCATGCACTTGGTCAAGCCAGCGATTGCTTCCGTCAAGTTTGCCAACTGCTCCTCCACAGATGAAGTGTTTATCACTATGGCTTGCATGATTGTTGTGGACGATGGAGAATAGCATGGATTGTCAAACAGATTAATCCTAGATTGGCTCACGCTATGTGGTGTAAGTGGAGAGGAACCATCACTTGAAGCATCATCATCTTTCTTCACAGCAGAGTTCTTGGATCCGGAGATGTCAACCAGAGCAAGAGTTTTCTTAATCTTTTCAGCAACATCTCTTCCTCCTTTGGGTGTGTTTATGGAAGATCTTGCTCCTTTTGAGGATGAAGATCCGAAAATAGGGTTTGATGCGGACGGCACTTGGAGTGCTTTTTGTCCTAAAGAGTTTGCCTTGCTCCTTGTAATCGGTCCAAAGCTTCGGTAACATCGAGGATGCTTTCCATATCAACATGGAACCTGGAATTGGAAGCCTTAGTGGACATTGATCTGGAGTTGATTTTCTTTGAAGCCATTTTGATGTTCTTGAACTTTGGTGATTGAAAGTTGAGATGAGAGGTAGAGATTGTCCCACTGGGCGTGCCATAATTTGTAGACAATAAATTTTCATCGAGAAAATAAAATCAAGACCGAAAAATATAGCAACAATCGTAGTATTTGATTTCAAATAATATGAGTGTACAATCTCTATGAATCCTCTTATTCTTCTTTTCAATAGTAAATAAATTCAAGGGCCTTCGAGCTTGATCTTGAATTCAACTAGCACAAACTTTGATTTGAACTCGTATTTCTTGAACCTTGATTTGTTCTTCGTTCTTGAGCTTGAGGTTGATTGCCTGAACTTGAACTTGATTTGTTCTTCATTCTTGAACTTGAACTTGAGTTCTTGAACTTGAACTTGATTGCTTGAAGCTTGACACTTGTGGAGGAATTTGCAGCGTTTGATGCACGAGCTCTTTCTTGCTTCTTATTATAACTTCTGGTCCCTTTTCTGAATTATGAAAGCTCCTATTTATAGTTGTGGGAGGGAAGAGTTATGATAAGAACAAACTCTTTCCGACCAATCAAATTAAAGTGTGACAAGGCCGCGTTTGATGGCCAGCATATGTCACTTGCACATGTGGCGCAGTTTCATTGGCCTTTTAAAATGACTTGGCATGCCTTTTCATTTTGACATGTGGCGTGATCTCATTGGCTCTTCCGTTTGACTTGGCGTGCCACGTCATTTGACACGTGGCACTGGATCTCTAGGAAGATGACATCTTGGGCCTAATGAAGTGGGCTCATCATTTGTAGCCATAGCCCAATAATATTGGACCTTTATTTAAATCAATTTAATTAGATTTAAATAATTAAGTCAATATATATCAACCCATAATATTTATTTGGATTCAAAATATACTTAATTTCATATTAAATCCAAATTTCTTATGGATTTTCATTCTAATTAAATTTTCATCGTCTACAACATGCACGTGAAAGGGATAAGTATAAGTGATTATTTATGATAATCCCTGAACGAAAGGTTGCATATTTGATAAGGAGCAGGACTCCTTACTTGAAGAGAACTCTATCCAAGATAAGAAAAGAGTTAGAAGTTGAAGATAACTAGAACTCTTCCACCAAGGAAGACTAAGGCCTCATTTGTTTGCACTTAATGGAGGTCTGAATCTTAATCATTCAGATCTCAGACATTAAGTGCGTTTGTTTTTAAAGTCTGAATCTTAATTATTCAGATCTTAATCATTAAGTGTGTTTGTTTTTTTTTACTTCACAACCACTTAATGGGTCTGAATAAGTCTGTATGATTAAGATCTATAACAGAGACTTAATTTCAATAAGATGCTATCACATATTCATTGTTAACTGCCGCCACCGCCTACCATATTCAACTACCACCATGCCACCACCACCACGATACTCAACCACCACTACCACCCCCCACCACCACCACCACCACGCCACCATCATCCTCAATCATAACCGCCACCATTATCGACCATCACCACCCACTATCCCCACCACTCCGACCATCATATATCATTCTCACCCACAATCAACATTCATCGACCTCAACTACCACAACTGACCACCCCATCACCCATCAACAACCACAGCCAACACTGCGCATTATTATACCACCACCCACCCACCACCTTTCTCAGTCACAACTACTACCACCACCCACCATTATTAACTATCACCACCCACCACCACCATCCTCAATCATAATCGCCACCACTACCAATTACTACTAGCGACTAGCATGAACCACCATCGTCAATCAAACCACCAACCACCGCTCTAGTCGGCGTTCACCCGTTAGCCATCACCACCAACAACTATCATATTTTAATAAACTATATATTTTATTGATAGAATATTAGATTAGTTAGTATTTCATTTGAATTTTATGTTATTAATTTTCAAATAAAGATAAATTTTATACAATCAGATGTTAAAACTCAAACAGTCTTAATTATTTTTATTCAGATCTTAATACACATCTTAATATATTCAGATGTGTATTCAGATTCAGACGTCTTAATCTTGAAAAAAACAAATGAGGCCTAAAGCATTAGAACTCTACTTAATCTTTATTTACTAACTCTATATATATCAGTTGTTTTCTCTTTTACATGTGATGTACACAGACTGAAGTTAAGAACGAATTGAGAGCAAAATAGCAAGGCATTTTGTGAGCAATTCCTGTGAGATTCAAGAGTGCGATCTTGAAGCTACACGAACCAGATTGAAGAACCAGCTCCATAAGAATTTATGTGTCTTTCTTTATTTCTAGTTCAAAGTGTAGTAGGCGTTTTGAGTTGTACCTTTCAGCTTTCTTAGAAGTAAATTGTACTAGGTACTTGAGTTTTATTATTCAAGTTAGAGTTAATTTAAGTAGTCGCAACATCCTGTAGCGTGCTGCTACAAGGGTTAGAGTTAATCCTTAGGTTTGCAAGAGGTTGTAAAACCCAGTTGTATTGTTCAAGTTAGAGTTAACTTGAACCAGTCGCAACAGCCTGTGGCTGGTTGCTACAAGGGTTAGAGGTAATCCTTAAGTTTGCAAGAGTTTGTAAACTTTATTGTTGGCTCAGAGTTGTTGTGAAGTATTTTGGAAAAATCCTACTAGGTAGTAGGCAGTGATTTTTTTACCTTTTGAGCCGGGTATTTACCACGTAAAAATCCCTGTGTTCTTTACTTTCTGCATTATTTATTCCACAACTGTTGTGTAAGGAACACATAGAAAAACCAGGTCCATCGATAATTGATGTTGGGCATATTTTTATATGTATTAATGTTACTTCACCCATATTTTAACCGCTTTTTGGTGCTATTTGGTGTTAAAAATGCACAATATGTGTTAATTATTAATTTTTATGACTAATTAAGTTGTGTGTGATGATTTAGGATGATTGGAGTGCAAAAATAGGAAGAAAAGATGCTCCAACTAGAGGAGAAGAGGGGGGATGCGTCGCATCCAACCTTGGAAAGAAGGCTAGTTGGTTCACCCTTAGCAGTGAAGTCGGGAGAAGGCATCCACCTTAGCATCCGGACCTGAGCACAACAAGAATGAGGGAACAGAGGGTGGATGCTTCATCCGATGCTGAGAAGTGCAAGCTGAGGTGGATGCGAAACATCCACCCCAGCATTAATCCCTGAAGCTGATTCGGAATAGGAAAAAGAAAACTTTGGCCCACGACTTTTGTACGCAATATATAAGCCAAAAACACCTCTTTTAGGTTATCTAACACACTTTTGAAGGGGAGTCGACCTAGAGAGAGCAAAGAGCCGCCTTGGAGCCGGATTTCATCTTCTTCTGCCAAACTTAGTAAATTTTATGTTTCTTTGTATGATTTGTTGTTTGGCTACCATGTCTATGTGGAACTAAACTTCACTTTATAGGGTTGTGGTTCTTTCATGACTATTGTTATTCGAATATTGATTTTGGTTTCTTGATTTATCATGTTAGTTTATTTATTCAATCATATGCTTAATTATTTGATTGCTTGATCACCAATTAAATACTATCTACGAACCTAAAATTGAACTCGAAAGTGAAAATTCTAGATTGCATATAAAATTGAGTAGAGCAAGTTCTTGAACCTGGGCATCGGGGAATGGCGCGGTTAGGATAGACATATACCTAATTGCCTTGCTTGGTTGATTTATAGGAATTATAAATGCGTTCTGGCTAGTTCTAATTCCATAGACATATATGTGTTAGTTAGTTTGAATAGGCGAGTAAGAACTCGACTGATTCTTATGAGCAATATTAACCCAATCAACCAATAAGCTAGATGAATTAGTTAGTCAATTCAATTGAAGAATACAATAGGAATGTTAGATAGCCCATAACCCTAGCTCGTTTTCATTACATTTATAACATAAAAATCTGCGCTTTCTTTGTTCATAGTTCATTATTTATTTTCTTTTTAGTTTAATTATTTTAGCATCACTACTTTTGGGTTCAATTCTTGTTTAGATAAATGGGATAGTTTAATAGTTCAATTTAGTTAATAGTTGATAACAAGTCCTCGTGGGTTCGACACTATATCTTATCACTTTTTTACTTGACGACCGCGTATACTTGCGTGTGCGTTCGGCCGCAACAATAATTCAGTGCACGCGAAAATCAGGCACCACACAAATTACCCCTCTTATGTGGTATTGAAGTATAAATATCATATATATATATATATATATATATATATATATATATATATATATGTGTGTGTGTGTGTGTGTGTGTGTGTGTGTGTGTGTGTGTGTAGAGCCGTCAATATGGGCTTGGACAGTTGGGCCAGCCCAGCCTGTGATTTAGCAGGGCTGGGCTAGAATTTTTGGAGCCCATTTAAAAATGAGGCTTTTAAGCCCAACCCGAGTAAGCCCGTGGCCCGTGAGGCTTGACTGAGGCTGGGTTGGGCGGGCCCGTGGGCCTAATAAAAATACGTATTTAAAATATGTAACATATAAAAAATATATGACACAAAAAATAACAAGAAGAGTATCCCAAGCTTAAAGTTTATTAAGCTCATCATATTAAAAGGTCAAAGTCTTAAAACGTTAAAATTTAATTTTTCTCAATATTTAATTAATTAATATTGCATACGAATTGTAGACGTAGAAGAAAGTGAATATGTTAAGACAACCTTCTCATAAGCGGATTCAAATGTGTTTGATGAAGATGATGTGTTAGATATCTCATAAGCGTCATAGTGTTTTCTTGAATAACTTGTTTTGAGTATTTGCTTTTAGTGAATGAAATATAGTCTTGTCTTTTACTTTATTAGTGTTTATTGTGATATATTAGAACCGTATAAAAAGTAATTAAGTTTTGTGAAATTTTTCCAATAAGATTTTTTTAACTTTTAAATATTTATCTTTTTTTAGTATAGAAATTAAAGAAAAAAATATAAAATTATATTTTAAAAAATGATGGGCCGGCTTGTGGGGGCCCGTAACCCACATAGGGCTGGGGTGGGTATTATAAGGCCTATCAAAATGGTGGGCTAGCACAACCCAGCTCGTCAATTGCTAAAGCCCAAATGGGTTGGGCTGGGCTAGCCCGACCCCGTCCATATTGACAGCTCTACACTGTGTGTATATCAGTGTATATACATACTTATACATATGTGCCTGTATAATAAAGAGAGAATCCGTGCGAAAACAATCTTTTTCAAGTTGAAAATTAGGCCTTTCTTGGCACATTTCTAAATTGTCTTCGATTTTCTCCTAACGTGAAACTCTCCGGTAATCATATTTCCCCCTCCACTTTATTTTCTCTTTCACAAACCAAACAAAGGATCCAGCGTCTCTCGCTCTCTCTCATTCACATACAGAAATGTCAAAAGGTAAAAGACAAAACAGGCTCGTAAAGTCGTAATACAATTTGGTTGGAAGCTCTCATGCCCGTTTGGCCATGAAAATTTTTGCACTTTTTTTCGATAAAAATTTACTTTTTTTTCGAAATCAGTGTTTGGCCATAAAATTTTCATTTTTCACTTGAAGATGAATTATTGAATTTTTCGCAAATTTGATTCAAAGCTATTTTTTTAAATTTTCACTCAGATCACTCACAAAAATTTAAAAACAACCCAAAATTATATTCACGTCCAAACACAACTCGCAATTTTACAATTCTAATATTCAAACGCCCACGTAATGTTTTACACCAAAAATAAAAATTAAAGTAGTTGAAAACAAATAACCACCTAAAGAACTACCCCTTAGGCCTTAACGACCTTTTTTCACATTATGACGAAACCAGAAAACATAATAAAATGTATGGGTCCAAAATCCCAATCTCTAGCTGTCAAAAAAAATCACATCTAGTAGCTGCCAAGTTCAAAGGACACCTACCTCATTTCCTTTCTTTTGTAGCACACTAGAGACTTTAGTGCTCGTAGGGTCAACCCCCACCCCCCCGCCCCACCCAAAGACAAATTACCCAAAAGAATATTTGCATTAAATTTGTCTGATTAAGGTAAAATCAACTTCAGACATTATCATGGTCAAGCATTTTGACTAATTTCAGTTGTTAATTGCTCAAGAATCCCCCATATCTGAAATATAGCTTTCTGTCGGTGACATTACGTGCCTCCAAGAAAAGGACCCCATCTAATTTCTGTCCCAAAAAATGTACCTTTGATTTTCTAATCCTGTAAAATCCATACAAGGCAAGACACACAACAGTTTACTACTTCTCCCTCCACAATTTTTTTATTAGTCCGTTCAAAAAAAAAAATAATACATTTCTACAATTGGAAATAATTCAACTTTAAATTTTTTACTTTACTACCCTTAATGAAAAGCTTTTATAATCGTACAAATGTCATGGCCTCACAAAGTTTTTACCCCTTAAGCTTTTAAGATCAGAAATTTCAAAAGTCTTTCTTTTATTTTCTTAAACTCCGTACCGAGTCAAACTACCTCATCTAAATTGAAATGGCGAGAGTACTACTTTCTCCTAAAGTCACTATTTTTTTTGAGTAAGTTCAAGTCACTATCTCTTTTGACCTCAATGTTAGAAGGAACTTAAAAGGAGATCATTATATTAGTATTTGGTGGTGGATTTAACTTACATACACGGACATCGTAAATAATTCTACAATATCAGTATATCTTACCCTTTGACTTAGGATTAGTCAGTTCTATTTCTCGATGGGGCGGGGAAGGGATATAACTCAGCGGTAACATTTACCTATATTTATAGGTCATCTTAACTTCTTTTTTTTGAATAACCATGGTATCCGGGCCAGCTTACGCGCACCTCGACTAATTCCACATGATACCTGCCACCTCCCACAAGCAACAGGTACCAGGTAACTCTATCCACCAAGGCTTGGACAGATGGGAAGAAATCACCTAGTGTTTTTTGCCTCCGCCGGGATTTGAACCTGAGACCTCATGGTTATCACCCACCTCATGCCGTAAAATATTGTACAATGAGTGCACATAATAATTGTTTGTCGCAAAACTATCCAATCATGTCCTTTCATTAAGGGCTAACTCCTCAAACCAACACACACAGCAAATAAAAAACTAAGCACTCACAGATAAGAACAGCTATGCTCATAACAAAATTGAAGGCAATTACATACACTAATAACAAGAGCTATGCTACAAAACCTACCGTGAGTCCGTGTGACTGCTGAATTAACCCAAATGCAGAAGGGAAGTGAATGATATTTACATGTACTATCTCCAAAATAAGTGGCAGAAACGAAAGGGGTTGGAATTGACCTCCTAATACTTGTGGTGGGGTTGGAATTAACCTCCTAATACTTGTGGTGCGGCTACTGGTGCTCATCACCAGTTTCTTGCTTCCTCAAGAAAGACCGGTTGGTGTACACACTACTTTCATATCCACTGCTATCACCCGATTCAATTACACGCTTGTCCATTACCCTCTCTTTCACGCCATCACGATATAAACGACCATGTTCCCTCGAAGCTCGTCGCTCCTGTATCAATTCAACAGCTATTCAGAGGAAGTGAAAATGAAATATCAACTACCAATATTGATTGGAAACTGATGCGATGATCCATGTACTAGTTAACACAGGCACTATGCAAAAAAAATTAACAAGTGTTGGTCCATAATGTACTAAAACAGACATCACATAAAACAGATTTAAAACAGTCCATGTGATTGGTACTAGAATACGGAAGGAGGTTCATTAATGTGATTTGATTTGTGGTACCAAGCATAATTCTTGCAAAATATAATGCAATGTCCAGCATTGAATGCTTGTTTAGAGGCATTATTCTGTAGTAGACTTCATTTTAGTTACCAAAAATGGCATTCTTAGCTGTTGACTCTCGTGCTCATGAAAACGTGACATTTAATTTAAGGGTGTGAAGGAAAACTACAGCTTACATCACGGAAGGGAAAATCATCAGCTTCAAGCATGTGTATAACATGTCCCATCTTTGGCCTCTTCTGAGCATTGGGGTCGACACAGCGTAATGCTACCAAAAGGACACGTTTCAGTGCTCTTGAAGAAGGCTTCTCCGCCAACTTGGGATCCAAAACACCCTCCGCATTCCGGTTTGAAACCATTATTTTAAGCCAATCAACCAGAGTTACCTGTGAGTCAGATCCATTAAACAGAGTCAGAATAAAACTGGAACAAATATTAAAGAGGTTTCCTGAAACAAGAAACTAACATTAATGATATGAGACAAACCTCTCCAGGAGGACGGCTGTAATCCACCGGATTCCTTCCACTAATGATCTCCATAATAAGAATTCCAAAACTATACACATCACTTCTCTCATTCAACATGCCAGTGCTAGCATATTCCGGAGCAACGTAACTGATAAAAAAGGGGCCATTGGCAATTTATTTTCCATGAGTAACTTAACATTAGCAACAAAACAGTGTAGTTTGGAATGTCAAGCACTAACCCAAATGTTCCCATAACCCGAGTAGTAATGTAGCTCTTTTCAGCGCCCAAAAGCTTAGCTAAGCCAAAGTCTGACACTTTTGGATTCCATTGCTTATCGAGCAAAATATTGCTTGATTTAATGTCACGGTGAACAACCTTGGGTTCGAGGCCCTCATGCAGATAGGTTAACCTGTAAGCCTCACCAATCTTTAGGTACTCCTTTTAACACAATACAGAAAAACAATTAATACTCAAGAACAAGAAATAACAAAAACATTAGCTGTTGTATACCCTTTAGCTGTTCCAAGAATGATATTCATTCTAATTTCCCATGTAAGAGGACTGCACGGCCCTACATCTCCATGGATCCACTGTTCTAAGTTCCCATTGTCCACATACTCATACACAAGCATCCTAAGAATAGCAAATTGACATATTGAGTAATCTCATCTCAAGCTCAAAACCGAAGTCAGTTGATAGGTCAAAATCACCTTAAAGACAACCACCATATAATGCTATAACAGACTAAATTAAGCTGCAGATAACTGGAATTCAAATTACCTGTGAGCTCCCTCAGCACAATAACCGAGTAGCCTCACCAAATTCTTATGCCGAACTCGACCAATTGCTTCAACCTCAACCTTAAACTCCCTCTCTGCTTGTCCCCTGAAAAGAAAACCACATACATCAAAACCTAAAGACAGAGCAAAAGGAACAGTTTTTCCACAAACTAGTACTAGAGTTTAATTACCCATAAAACTACAGCTATTATTTTAGTAATTAAGACCCAGAAACCATAAAGATACATCATTTCACACATTTATGCCACATTAGCATGATAGAGCATACACTTAATCTTAAGCATAAATAACAGGCAACTACACATGCAAGGCCAAGAATTATAAACATATTTGGACAATATGCAACAAAAAGGAAAGAACTTTGAAAAGTGCACCTGTTATTGAGCAAATTCTTAACAGCAACACTACTTTTATCTCCCATAACTCCACGGTAAACAATTCCATAACCACCTTCACCAATCACATTTTCATCGGCAAAGAAATTAGTTGCAATCTCAAGCTCTCTCAGTGTATACCAATGACCCCACCCCAAATGTGAAACCTCAGGCACAGCAATAATAGCCTGCTCAACCGAACGTACTTCCCCACTACCATGACTTGACCCGCCACCTAACCCGACCCGCTCCGGATAGGCAATCTTATGACCCTTTCCGATCTCAATATGGATTCTCTGATGACCACTTGAATTCTGTGTTTCTTCCTCGGGTTCGGGTAATGGGTCCGGAACCGGAGCTGGAAGTAATTTCGGGTTTTCGGGTAGAGTCCGTGATGGGTCGATTCGGATTTCTTGAATTTCTTTGGATACCTTAGGAATATTGGGGTTTTTGTTTTTGTTTTTGTTTTTCTTAGCTGAAACTGAAAGAGTAGTTTTTTTATTGTTACGTTTTGTAGTGAACCAGAGAGAGATAAGGAAGAGAACTAACACAATTGCAGCTCCAACGCAAATACCCAAAACGACCCATAAACGTAGACCAAAGATTGAGGTTCTTTTTGAGAGTTCATTGTTCAGAAACCCAGACATCTTCTCTTTTTTCTTTCCCCTCCTACTGAGGAGAATTGGAGTTAACTAATATTAGAAGACATTAACAAAGAAGAGACCCGTTGTAGGAGAAAGACAAAGAAGCATATTAGTAGTAATATTGTAATAATAGTATATGGTGGTGAAATAATGCATGTGGCACTATGGTGGGGACTATGGATTCTAGTGTTTAATACTAACAGTGGCTTGTTAGAGAGGGAGATCATATTTGGAGCTAAGTTGAGAGGTATTTCTTTCTTCGAGTGTTGGGACCATTTGGGGATGGGGGAAGCTGTAATGATGGGACTTCTAGAAATGGAGAAATTGCCCCCACTCGTGTTTGATTATCTTACTTTATTGTGACATTCGTAAGAAACGTGTACCTCTATATACGTATGAAAATATTTATGGACGTAACCATATAGTCTAGTTGGTGGCATTTATTTATTGATTTTTATTGAAGGGTATGATGAGCTTTATCAAATTTACAGCCCATTACAAATAATTTGGTGACCCTTTACACAGAAAATCAAATTGAAGATTAGTAGATTTGCAGAGTTATTTTTTTCTATTTGAATTATAACGAATCATATGAGATCATTTCCTCCGGTATTGATTTAATTTTTGTTTTTATACTTTTTATTGGATTGTTTGGTTAGATAAGGGTCATCAAGAATTTCGCTTAAAAATTGTTGGTGGATTACTTTAGCTTCATTTTAATTGAGCTTGATACCCAATGCATCCCCACACCCTTTTCTCCGTTTATTTTTTTTCTTCCTTTTGATAATAATTGTGTCACTTTTAGTTTCTTTTTTGTTAATTAAGAGTTAAGATATGATTAAAGAAGAATGTCGTGGAGTTGGTGATCTAGTTAGTTCACCGTATTTCCTTTTCTGATATTTGGAGTTCCTTCTTAATTTCATTATTGTTAGTGGACCTTTATTAACTTTATTCTTGTTTTTTTATAGTACTTAAAGATGCTAAAATCGCTGCTTATATTGGAAAAAAATTTAAATGTTGTAGTGGATTCCATTAGGAGAAAAGTTCAAAAAGGGAAATAGACCTTACTATAAAAGAGTCTATACCTCGTTTCAGTCCTTACAATTGCATGTAGTCTGTGAACAGTAATACATTGACACTAATAATGACATGTCCGTCACAGTGAAACTTTCACTGTGAAAGTGGTACCCTCACTGTAAAGTGTAAACATAACTCATTCGACTCCATCTGCTGAGTGGTCACAAAGGCAATTCATAATTACATTTTATAAAGAGAATAAAGCAGAATATCTGTACTGCACTGTAATTTGCGAAGGTACATTTTTAGATTCAACTAAACGTTGTCCGGATTGTATACTTAAAAAAACTTTGGATAACAAGCATCCTGCATTTGAGATTCTGAAATTGCAAAGAAATAGCAGGCATTTAAAACAGTAGTATATCTTCATTTTCTAGTATGATAGTGGAAGAACTTGAAACGTCCAACACTACAAGCATCTAAAAAGCTTGAAAGGTTATTTTGTCAACAACTAGTTATCTTGTCAAATTCAAGTTTCAGCAGTTGCAAAAGCACAGTTCCGTTTATGCTCATTGAGCACAACAATTAAGGATATCTCAGCGACCATTAGGCAAATATTTTAACTTAATGAGATGTAAAAACAATTGGAGTTTCACAGTATCACCAGTTAATTCCATCTACACCAACTCATCGAGTACTTGATCTTTATAGATTTTGGTTAAGAAGACACCCCTGAAGAGGAATTGTTTCCGGAGCAACTCATATCTAAATGCAATCTTGATAGTGTATCGCCCCGGCATATGTCCTGAATATACAAATAAAAATTGCTTTAGCTTTTGACTTACAGGATCTGAATGAAATACTGCAGGCTGCTTACCTTAGAAGATGCTAAATGGTTAAGAAGTCCATAATGATTCTGAATCGTAGTTTCTAAAGCTAGTGAGTTTTCTGCATTATTTGACGTTATTGTTGGTTTGCCTGATAGATTCTGATTGGAAATTGCAAATGCAGTCTGCGGCACTTCTCGATTCCCAGGAAGTGTGGCTCCTCCATTTGCACTCAGCATAAAACTTCTCCCATCAAATTCATTACCAGATGGAAGTTGCACTGACTGCAAAGACCCAGGGACATATCCCGGGTATAAACTCAATCCGTTCCTCAAGGTAAGCATCTGAAAAGTCAAAGAGAGGAGACAAACAAAGGTTCTATTATGCAGTTTTTAAAGAGATATAATGACAGGTATGATATAGTAATAGTGACTTCATTGTAATCAGCATGCGGTTAGACCTCGGAAAGTCACTTGATGATACTAGTCATAACTTGCGACTTCATTGTCATCACCATCAAATATCAGCGGACCCAGAAAGAAAGTTTAAACATTTGATCTTTGAGATTGATGGCACAATGAGGAGTATTCTTTTTGAGTTTTAAAGAACTACTATACTTCTTATGTACTAGTACTTTTTATTTGCTAGATTAAATCTTCGTATGTTGTTGACCACATATAAGTTATATCGGTGAACTATTTTCCTTTACTCGGCAAGCTATATGGAAGTAAAAGTAATTAAAAGATCTTTTGCACCTCTCAATTTCTAGAGCCACAATATATGCAAACACCTCATGTTCATCGCAAGTGCCCCTGTCTACTAACTGGTGAAAAACGCCAAAGGATTTGATAATTATACCAAAAGATTACCATTTTCATAAATCAATCATAATAGGAAGAGCTAACACTTCAAATTAGCACGAGTACACCAGGAAACTTGCATCCATTCATATTTCAGGAGGTTTCGTAACTGAAATCATCCATTCAGCAAAAGGTTTAGTAATTCATACTCCCTCCGTTCCAGTTTTTGTGAACCTATTTCCTTTTTGGTCCGTTCCAAAAAGAATGAACCCTTTCTAAATTTGGAAACAATTTAGCTTAAACTTACAATTCTACCCTTAATGAGAAGCTTTTATAACCACACAAATACTCTGGGCCCCTTTTTGACTTGTTTAGGACCACAAATTACAAAAGTATTCATTTTTTCTTAAACTCCGTGCCCAGTCAAACAGGTTCACATAAATTGAAACAGAGGGAGTATTATACGGGGGAGTCTGAAAGAAACCACAATATGGATAAGACAACAAGATAATTTCATAAATGTCTAGATTTCAAGGATGGGGCATATCGCGCTGCCCAACCACATCTTCTTCTCCATTTTTACCCTATGTTATATCTTACTTCCATTGGTGAATGTTCTATATATGGAAGCCCTCAATGGAACAAGAAAGATGCACCTTGAGCCTTCACGGCCTCACCATTTATTTCTTGGGTTTTTCCTACCCTAGGGATGAAAATGTTGAAGCGAAACCAATGCTTATTGCAAGATAGAGAACTGACAAATAGCATGAGCCTCAATAAAAAGCAATTAAATATGGATCCATTCTAGCTAAAGGAGTGACAAGAAACTAGTGAACTTAGAGGTGAAACGTCAACAGACCTGTCGAACTATATACAAAACAATTCTTAAATATAACATAGGTTTTTCTTCATTTTCACTTCTTAATTCAATCCCTTTTCCTCTAACCTACTTTAAGTCATGATACTCCCAATAGTAAGAAACATAATGAAAGGGCATCCAGACCAATATACTTTCTCTTAGCTTGTCCCACTAATTTTCCGTAATGTACTGGCAATGAGTTGAACTCCTACACCAACATCCCTGTGTGTTACGGGTTCAGAATCAAATGTTGGGAACTGAGATCAGTAAACATAGCTTGTACAGCTTCTATAACACTTGGTCCCATGTTCTTCCTTCTTATTTTTTTTTTCCTTTTTCCTGTTTTGATTTGATTTTTCAAAGCTTCACTGTCCCTGTATCTTTCATCTAACCAGGCCGAGAGAGGAGACAATGATACTAGCAAGAGCAAAGTCGTGACTTTGATGGAAAACTTTCAATGATACAAGACTAATCACACCTAAGACACAAAATCTTCAAAAAGGGATAGAATACAAAATCCATCAAAGTATTACTTATGCATTTTGCTTTTGATTCATGTATAAGACTACATTAAATAAATATAAGTGTTCATTGGAGGGAATTTCAATGGCTATATTGGGGCTAATGCTAGGAGTTGATGATGTGCATGGCGGGTTCGGTTTTGGGGATAGGAACTACGGAGGTACCTCACTGTTGGATTTCGCTAGAGCTTTTGATTTGGTTAGAGCTAACTCGAGTTTTCCAAAAAAGGAGGAGCACTTGGTCACCTTCCGAAGTTTGGTGGCCAAGACTCAGATTGATTACCTTCTCTGAAGGAAATGTGATAAAGGTCTATGCATTGATTGCAAGGTCATCCCTAGTGAGTACCTCACAACCCAGCATAGGCTCCTAGTAATGGACCTGGAGATCAAGAGGAGCAGGAGGAAGAGGGCGGTGTGCAGGCAACCTAAGATCAAGTGAGGTAACTTGACTAAGGACATAGCTCAGCAGTTAGGGGAGAGGTTGATGGCTATGAGGGCCCGGAGGAGTAGGGGAACGAGACTAGGATATGGACCACGAAAGCGAATTCCATTAGGGAAGCTGCTACAGAGGTCTTAGCGGTCGCGAAGGGTTATTCTGGGGCTAGGGGTCACAAAGGGGACTGGTGAAGGAATGTAGAGGTTCAAGGTAAAGTGGAAGCCAAAAAAAGGGTTTATTTGAAGCTAGTGGAGAGTACAGACGAGGAGGAAAAAAGGAAATATCACGAGTGTTATAAGAAGGCAAAGAAAGAGGCGAAGTTAGCAGTTACGGCAGCTAAGACCGCGACGCGTTTGGATGTCTGTACGAGGAACTTGGGGGCAAACTCGGGGACAAGAAGCTATACCGGTTGACCAAATTGAGCGAGATGAAGGCCCGTGACTTGGACCAAGTGAAGTGCATGTGCATCAAAGACGAGGACGGCAATGTATTGATGGACAAGGCACATATTAGACGAAGATGACAGACATACTTCCATAAGTTGTTGAACGAGGCGCAGGACAGAAGCATTGTGCTAAGTGAGTTGGAGCGCGCCAAGAGTCGGCGTGATTTTGGATATTGTAGGCATATTAAGATAGAGGAGGTGGAGGGGCCGATGCGTAAGATAAGCGGGGACAGAGCGATGGGACCAGACGAAATCACAGTGGAATTTTAGAAGAACGCGGGTCGAGCAGGCTTGAAATGGCTTACTGAGTTGTTTACTGTTATTTTTAAGACGAAGAAGATGCCCGAAGAATGGGGGTGGAGTACGATGATTCCGTTGTACAAGAACAAGGGTGATATCCAAAATTACAACAATTATAGGGGCATAAAGTTGTTGAGTCACACTTAAATTTTTAGATGATACAATTCACATAGTTCAAATGAGGGTCCAATTGTTCTCAAATTAGTCAGTAAAGCACATAGGAGTTTCTGTGTTGATAATAACATTCTTCCTTCAAGTTGATGTCATGCATCTACAATAATATCACTAGCAAGCAAAGACCTTCGTGAACCAACTGCTACCAAGAAATGTGATCCAAATCAAACAAAGAACACTAACCTCCAATCTAGTTCAAAGAGTTTACTTCAGAAAGAAAGAAAAAAAAAACTTCTATTACAACAAATTGAGCATGTTTTAGGCAGATATAAAAAAATAGATAGATGGCGCTATATTGAAGTTTCCAAAGAAGATGCTCTTCAGAAAATAAGTACTCCATATTTCTTCAGTGTTATGTGCTTGACCAAACGAATTACAATACGTGACTTGTTTTAACATAAAACACACACCTTAGTACCTACTCCTGCTGAGCAATCATTACCATAAGCCTACCTAAATGTTCGTTTCACATGTTTGAAAACATAAACACAAGATCTAGCAGACTACAAGCAGCTAGAAATAGTCAAAGGGAAAAGGCCAGGACTGAAACCTGAACTTGCAGTTGAAGTTGCTTCAGATACTCAATGGCTTCATCAAGCATAGATGCCTTGTCTGTCTGTGATATTAATAAAGCTCAAACATGACACAAAAGAAAGAAAAAACAATACACAGATAATTTTCAAAGGCTGAGGTATTGAAGAAATACTTTGTTAGAATTTGGGATTAGAGTCTGCAGTGCTTTCAGTTTCTCATTGATCCTACTCCTCCTCCTCTGTCACAAATTTGATCATGTATAATAATAATAACAAATCATGTATTTTAAACAGAAAATTTGCGAAATTCAAAATTCAAAATAGAAGCAAACCTTTTCGGATAAGTTATGAACTTCAGCAGATCTACTCCTCTTGGAGGAACGTGAATGATTCTGATTAGCTGGCATGTCAAGTCCATCGCATTCCTAAATAGATCTTAAAAGCACAGTATAACTGCGGACTCAACTTGAATCATTTTTTAAAAATAATAATAAAAAAGGAAAATGAAACAAAAAATTCACCTCGCTACTAAAACCGAAATTATCGACCTTGTCATCTTCGAGAAACTCTCTCCTATTAGCTGAATCCATGGCGTCACAATCCCCGAGGCCAGCTGAAGCAAACACATTCTCAACGCCTTCTTTAAACTCCGCCGCATAAAATCGGCCGGGATCGGAGAAATTGAGGTTAGATGATGAATCAGCCGCCGTTTCCGGCGCCGATCGGTGATAGAACCCAGCCGCAGCCGCTGACGTGGAAGCAGATGAATTTTGAAGAAAATTGAGGAAGAAAGAAGACATGTCTTCGGATTCGAGAGGTGAAGAAGAAGCGTGAGGGTGAGGGTTCGTTCTGTACGGATCCGCCATTGACAGTAACCACCATCACAAAGTGATCATTTGCAGAAGTGTAAAATGCGTGTTGCTTTGGGTTTGGGTTTTTTCAGTTTGCACGAAGTTTGACTATGGGAAGGACAACACTCCTCTTAATAGTGTGACTGGGAGATTAGTTCATGTTCTCCCGCCTTAATTACGTAATTTGCTTTGTTTTGAAAAATTACTAATGTTACTTTATCACCTGATAGATTATTAAATTACATATCACCTCTTTCGATTATGAGAATAGACAACGGAAACCCAGTAGTTTCATTTGTACCACTTAAGTCCCCTTTTTATTTCTTTCTTTTTAGTTTATGTTTAGCTTAGAATTTGGATCTGTTTGACCAAAAGATATCGAAACCTTTTTGATTAAATCAATTAATGAAGATGATGAGGTAAATCTTAGCAAGCATAATAAAATCTAGATCGAGTGATGAAAGAAATGAGCAAGATGAATGATGCTTCCTAGTATGTTGGAATCAAATGAATGCTCATAAGTGTGATAACTTTAAGTGCGCAATCAAACTTAATAAATGCGATTGGCTTGGATAAGAAATAAGGATGAGATGATTGCAGGAATCTGGATCCTTCCTCATATCGAACAATGATACTGATTTTCAGATGTGCAATCAATGAACAAGGTTGCCTTTGTATTTTCTCCCGGATGATTCTTTTACAAAGTGTTCTTTTGTCTTTTTTCGTCTGCCCCCTTTTCTTCACTGACTCTCCCTATTTATTTATAAGGGACAATCCCCTCTGAAACCCTAAAAAGGTACAACTTAGAGAATATTCGAAAAGCATATCCTTACTGTCTCCTACTAAGCTTACACTACCGCAGACGTCATGCATTAACTAACTACCCTTGGTCGTTGCCTTCTACCACGACGACCATCGGACGCTACACTATGATAACCTCGTTCCTCATCGTACTCAGTAGTGGTCGTGGTTGCCAAATTTGGACCTATACAGGATCTTAAGAAGATGATGAGAAATAGAGCGACGAGAATAAAAGAGCATGAAATCTTAGAAATTATAACGAGATCGTTCGAAATTATCCTATTCATTTTTATACCTCTCTCTAATAAAGAATTATTTTACAATCAATATTAGTTGATTTTTTTGGTTTAATCATGCTGTATATAGAACAAAATAGGTCAACTATTTTAGATTCGCGCCAAATACATCCACTCGGCACACCTAGGGAGTAAAGTACTTTCTATCAAAAAGTTCTTTATTTTCAAAACTTGAGAAATTTAATTAATGATGGAGAAATTCCAATCACCCCATATAAATATGAGTCAATAACTTCAATGGTTGCCTATCATCTTTTTTATGTAACTAATTCAATTCCGTGTGGAATGCAGAATGTTGATAGAAATTAGAGAATTTGTTAAATAATACTGGGAAAATAAAGTAAGCAGCAAGTAGTGAGACCCCTCTTCTTTGTGCATATAAAAGTGATTGTTTTAGATATCAAGATTGTGTTAAGAAGTGGTTGGAGAAAAGTTACAAAAGATCCATGTTGATTTCTGACAGAATGATGATCCCTTTGGATTTTAGCCAGCAACCCAAAATTGAATATGATTCTATTGAATGCATCAGTCCACCTTTCTTGTGATAACCTTATCCATTTGGATGCCAATAGTAACTGAAAAATTAATTTATATAACAACCAAGTTCTAGTCCCGAGGTCGGTGTCTTTGCTTCTTCTATTTGTTTATTTTATTATTGTTAATATTCGAGTTTTTTTTCCCTTGTCAAATGGGGTTGATTAGACTTGGTGCGAGGGTTCTATAGTCTATGTATACGGTCAAAATCAGAGGCTTTCGATTTACAGGACCGAAGATCCGTCATAGGCTCGAGTTCAGGCAAGGTCGGGTTCAAGACCAGTGAGCCAGAGGCAAGCTCGAAGACAGAGTGCAATGCCCGGAGATAGAGTTACGAGGAATACCAGGCCAGAGTATACTCGACCCCGAAATAGTACCATTGGAAATTTGTAACAGAATGAGCTAGATTCCTGCCACATCCCCATAATCGTGGTGCAAATCCCGGAACAAGATTGTATGATTCCGTACTAGGCGGTTAGACAGTTGTATCAGGAATATTCCCTACTGTAAATAGAAATATTCCTTATTTAGGGTTTCTGATAAGAGGCTAAATCTAGGTAATTTGGCGATTGTTTATGCTCCCACTTAGTTATATTCCGATGTCATAATGTGGTTAATTGATTAAAAATGGGCTCTAATTGTATACATTGCAGGATGAGGAGCCTATGTGATGCCTTAAAGAGGTGATTGGAACTACTTTAGAGCAAAAACAACCCCTCGGAGCTGAGTACGCACGAAGACGAGGAAAAAAAATCAAGTAAGGATCTGGGCTAGTGCGCCCAGGTGCGCGCCCGCGCTAATTTTAGCGCGCCCTAAATAGAACATATGCCAACTAGCGCGGTCAGATGCGCGACCGCGCTAGTCCAAATTCCGGAAAGCGTTTGTCAGGGGTATAATTAGAAATCTGGAGGAAACCCCACTTAACCTATATAAAGTCAAGCTCGCCCAAGGATTATTTATCAAGGTTTTCATAATCTAGTGGAAGAAATAGAGAGGCAAGAGGCAAGGAAGAGATTTAACCATCAATTTCTTCTTTTCTTCACTTGATTTTTGCTAATTGTGATGAAATTGAACCTTGTTGTGATGAACATGAGTATGAGTGGCTAAACACCCATTGTTCTGGGGTTGTGATTTAGCCATGAATATTGTAGTTTGATATTAGCTTGACCTTGATTATAATTCACCAATATATGGTTGTTTCTTCAATTATGTGTTTAATTGAATACTTGTCTAGCCAACAGTTAGGTTCTATTTACTATCTATGCTATGCTTGGGAAAGCCATGTTTAGATTAGAGAAGAATTGAAAAGAGCATGATCTTAACCCTTAGGAGGAGCGGATTTGTGGTTAGGATAGGAATATACCTAGTCACCGTGCTTAATTAAATATCGTAATCTTAATGCGTTCTTAATAGATTGATTTCATAGGAATATAGGCGTTAATCTATTGAGAATAGGTGAGTAGTACTTCGGGAGAAGGCTATGAGAGCATTTATCGATTAATTAGCAACCATGAGTGAATTATATGAAAGAGAGAGTTAATTAGAACACAATACGAATGGTGAATAGATCACAACCCTGGAATACTTATCTCTACTGAATACACAACAATCAATTCGTTACTTGAAAATTTAGTTTTTACTTAGAATCGTAGTATAATATAATCATATCATTGGACTTTGATTTTAGCTGGACTGAATAGCAATTTTAGTAATTCCGTGAGTAGTTTACACAAGTCTCTGTGGGTTCGACACTTAGCTTATCATTATATTACTTGTCGACCACGTATACTTGCGTGTGCGTTTGGGAGCAATAGTTTCCCTATTATATAAAGGGACTCCAATCATTTGTAGGATCATCTTACCACTGAGCAAAGAATATACTCTCTACTTTTTCGCCTACTGTTCATCAGCATTGTCCTTTAGCTCTATTGTTGTTACTTTACTTTTATTATTTAACTGTTCTTATTCCAAGCCTACCTCGAGGTCACCGAACTCGAGGTCACTGCTGCTAAGTAACTTTGGTCTGATTCACTTCTCTCTTTCATTTCTACTTCAAACTTCTTAATCATTAATTGGTATTGAACTAAATCACGTATTTTTAAAACCACAAATCAAATTTAATTGTTACTTGTATTTTCGAGGTAAACAATCTATGGTCTACATAGGTATAATTATGGATTTAGGCAGTCAACATGGTTAAGTGTTGGTTTGGACTTTGGCAAATTCATGAAACACCCCCTCTCGTAATGGCAGAAAAAGTGAAGGGACGTTGTCAACTTTCTTTGTCGCCAATTAATTTATCTTTAGTTATGGTCTGTTTTCCAACAAGTGGCCATAGTCAAATGCTTGTTCTGCTCGCCATCTACCCTAATATTTATTTTCATATCTATACTAATAATCAATTGGCTGCCAATTGTATGCTTATTTTACCACTTACAAATCCTATTAAAAGTAGTATCAATTATGTAATGCGAACAAACGAATACGTTACGTCTCTCTATACTTTTCCTCCTACTGGCCCAACTACTGTGCTAGTTGCGCACTGTGGCCAACAAGCTCACCTTTTAAGTAATTTAAAGTCCTGTTGGGGGCTCTGCCATATTCGTTTCTTAGATGTTAGGGTAATGCCGATCTAAAATTATACAGTTTACTATTGTTCGTCGTGTCTTAAAATGAAATGAGTTCAACTAGTCTGCCAAAAAGAGTTAGTAGAAAAATTGGTTTGATAAGCTAATGATGCAATGACTAAAATTATAATTGATGGTATAAGCCATATGTTGTTAAAAACATAAACATAACACTAGTCCTTTTCTCTTTTCCTTCTTTAAGGTGGTTTGGTTTATGGCTCAGGCTGAAAAGGACAAAACAATTAAGACATGAACTTTTATAGCATTGACCAGGACCTGTCAAAGCAGATTAGCCTCTGCCATAGATTTTGGCTTCATTTTTCCAAAAAAAAATTAAAAACATTATTTGTTTTATGAAATATTATCATGTTTTGAAAAGAAAAAAAATTCAAAAATTTTCAAGTTCCCAAAAACTAATTTAGGACAATTTTTGAGTGAAATCCACTCACGAAAATTCAACTTTTCTTCAAATAAAATGTATGTCCAAACACAAACTTCAACTTTTAAAAATTATTTTTCAACACAACTTTAAAAACTCTTTTTTCAAGTTTCAATCAAATCTATGTCCAAACTCTAGCTAGATCTTTCACCAGCAATTCACATAGTACTTATCTCCATATGAGGTTTATGCTAGGTGGCATGAGAACCATTCAGAGGTGTAATTTAATGCATTTAGGAGATATAACATACTAAGAAGTAAGAAGAGGCAGAAAATGAAGCAAGTATATTAATAAATTGGAAAGGTTGAATGTAAATCTCAAAATGGAGTAACCAAATAATGTAACTCTTGCCTAATGAATCCCTAATGTTGCTAAAGCTTCTAGCTCTAGAATAACTTCCTCCAAACGGAGATCACAATAAAATTATTGAGAAAAATACACAGATCTTTCTCAAATGAATCATGCACCAAAGGAGGAGACCCACTTAGTGTGCCAAACCTTTGATATACATCCAACTTCTTGACACGAGAAAAATGTTCAACGCTTTCCTCAGGTTTTCAGCCCTGTTGTTTTGCAAATGGGGCACAAATTCTTCTGCATGAGCCATTGTTTAATGCAGTCGGTATGAAAATCATGGCCGCAATCCAGTTTACCAAGATCCTCACCATCCTTGTATTCTTCCTGCAAATTATAATAAACTCGTTAAAACTCCTCACTATGAGGTTCAATCTAAACGAAGAGAACTCCAAGATTAGGATGAACTAAAATTATATCTCCAGCATGTGGTGGCCGGCTCACAGTAGAGTATTAAGTGTATACCTGACAAACACAGCATGGCTCAGCATCCACGGGTTCTTCTGTTTTAATGCATACATACTTGCGTTGCTTCAGACGATTCAAAATGGTTTCTTCACTAAGCCCAGTGCAGACGTTCCCAATGCGCTCCTCCAGTGCAAGTAATTCCTGTAAATACAATGAATGTGGACAATTAAGTAGTATGTCTTTCCGTAGAAATGAAATGTCTTTACTTTCCCCTACTTACCTCATATGACATGTTATCAACATCAAGCCGCATATCCCGATGGCGATCATGAATATCCGCCATTCCGAAGAAGACCGACTGATCGAGGATCATAACATCCTGGAATACAAAGACATTAAATTTAAGAAGATGTGATCTGATAAGCTTATATATCAACTCAACTTCTAACTGAAACCAAGAAGAAAGCTAAGAAATATAAAAGCATATAGATACTGTAGGTTATCATCCTATCCTCTCCATGTCCCCTCAGGAAAATAGGTTCACTAGTCAAATCACGCTTCCCACCCTCCATATACAAAAATAAATAACTAAATAAATGCCCCACAAACAACAGGAATAAAGGATGAGAGAAAGGACACAAAGAGAAAGAAGTTGGATAGCAAAATAGAGAACAATATTATTATCGAAGTTCCAGTAACAGCAGTAAAGATGATTTGCGTCGTGTTCATTTTAAACACCTCGTTCTTCCTAATGCAGGATCCAAGAAGAAGTGTACAAGCTTCACTACAGGCTGGAATATGTGTTGAGATTATGGGAAACAGATCGTGCAACAGGGCAATTGACTGGGAAATCCAAGTTAATTATCGTTCCCTTCCCTTTGTTCTTGTTTCTCGAATGCCCTATTTTCGATTAATCACTCAAGCTCACTTAGGGAGCATGAAACCTTGGCCTCGTTGAAAAAGAGAGAGCTCCAGATCTCTGCAATTCTTTGAAAAAATCTGCTTTCGCTTTTTTACTAATTAAAAGAAGCTATAATTTAGGTTTTCTATAAGGACTAAATAACATAACAAACGTATTAAAGGAAACCTACAGCAATTAAAACACTACAGCCCTAGAACTAGTGTAATACGTCTAGTATAGACATGGAATACAAAGGCATCGGTACCAATTACACAGTGTCAAAAGTATTACTAGAAGAAAAGAGCCAACAACAATGTATTTCAGTTTTAGCCATCTAGTGGATCAACTTTTTAATAAAGAGCCCTTTAGTATATCATGTCAATTCAGGTCCATGCTTCCCCTTTAATACAAGATGAAAAGGCCAAATGGTGTCGAAAAGCTTAGGCGAAAAATAGGGAGTTTTGGCTGTTTAGAAAATGTTTAAGCTAACCATGGGGGCCAAAATCCAGGTTCTGTATTTGTACTAACATTGCTTAGCCAACACCATCCCCAAAGTAATAAAGGAAAAATGAAGAAATTTTATTGATTTGTAACAATGTCGTGACTCGGCACATGCCTCACCACACTAGGTTATAAAGGAAATTGAGAAAAAAACATATCAATGATGCAAAAGCAAATTAGCCAATTGACGAGTATATTTGAAACCTGATGAACTCAACAACCTATTCAAATGGCTTCAAGGAATCTTTAAAATAATCAACCTATTCAAAAGGCTTCAAGAATTCTAACCTCGAATCTTAAGGCCTCTCCCCTGCGCATAAGATCCAATACATTGCGAATCTGTTGAAAGGAAAACAAAATAGCTGTAAGTAAATGACAATGAATGGAAAAATTACTTAGAATGAGAATTTTAGTTTTGTTGAGCTTTTACAACTAAAGTTTATAGAGCTCAAGCTAACACTAACAAAAAGAATACCAACAAACAAGATACACCTTTAGTTCCTCATCAAATAATAAGGTACACCTTTAGTGCTCTTTCCCTTTCTGGAAACTTTTGTATGTCCTAAATTTAGTGATATTTGAAAATGGTACTTTGTTCAAGAACTGATCCTTAACTTTAAACGCACATTTACCACAATAATGGCCTTCAGCTCTTTTTCTACAAGAAGATTAATAACCAAGGAGATCCAGTAAGATTCTAGTTACTCCAGAGTTCTTAAGTTCTGATGCATTCCAAAGTTCTTTCCTATTTGTAAGCAAGCTTCTAAATAACGAGTCCAACAACAGGTTCCCATACCCCACTCCCCACCCCCCAAGAACTTCAATGAAACCCGTAAAAACCACGGTGACACGGAAACCCCTGATGTTCAGTGTATGAGGGCTGAAGGAAAAGAAAATACTATGACCTGATGATCAAAGGCCAGTTTGCTTTTACACAGCAATTCACTTTGCCCAAGAGAGAAATAACAGAATATTGGACCAATAACAAACTGAATACCATACCTCGGAAACAAGCCTGCTCCTTCCTTCACTGGCAGCAGCCAAAGACCTCCAAGAATATGGAACTCCAACAGCACCATCGAGTTGTCTCTCCAACATCAAGGCCGACCTTGAACTTGACGGACGATGCCCATGACGACCAGAAAGTGCTATCTCTTGTGAGGCAGCAGAACCCAAAGGTGGTGGGGTGTTACCATTCTGACCTCCAGGTTCACTGCCAGCTGAAGACAACAAAGATCTACGAACATATTCTGAGAGTCTCCTGGGATGTTGCGAAGGATTTCTGTGATGTACCCAACTAGGGGAAGCGGAAGGAGCTCCTGAGCTGGGACTACCCCGAGAAGTAGATGCAACATTTCCAGCAACAGCAATATTTCCTCCAGTCAAACTCCAGTTGGCAGGATTTTGGTTCAAATTTCTCAAGTCAGTAGCGGGTATGAACATTGGATGCTGTGAAATGTTCCTAGGAACACTTCTTGAGCTTGGTTCTTCATATGCTGCAGAATCTCTCTCCCCAAAAACAGAAAAACTTGATGAACTGCCAGCTCTTGAGCTTGATGATAAATCCCACCTCTGCGCACTTCGCCGCAGAGAAGGAACCTGCACCGCTACAGGCTGGCCTCGAGGAATTCCATTATCTGCAGCAGACACAGACCTCAAATCCAAGTATTCATTACGAAGCAGCCTAGATGAATCCCGTTCAGATGGCATGCTAACATTTCCATCATTACCCGCAGTACGAAACAGATTAGTAGGAATAGAAGCTTGCTGATGAGAGCCATTGATCCTCAGCCTGAAATTTCTTCGGAAACTTTCTGCACTTCTTGAAGCAGGCAATGCAACAGGACCTTCCGTAGTAGCTCCACCCACGGTGAGCCCAAGTCTCGGATTCACCTGCTCCGACAAATTGATGTTTCTGCTACTTTCTGTTGGTGGAGGGATACTCGCACCTATAGTCATATTATTTGGAGCAGGTAGTGAACGCCATAAGCTGTTTTCTGCGCATGGAAGATAATTTGAACTTCCGCTTCCTGAAGATTGCCCTAGATGTCCTTCAAGTGCTTTTCTCTTAGAAGCCATTCTTCGACCATCCAATGAACAGCCTGGCCTGCCATCAATTTCATCCATCAGAAATCCACTAGTAGCAGAAGGCCCAGCAAAAGTGTTGGAAGAAGTATTCGCGGTTGACATCCGTTCTTTTCCTGGTGCATCAGATGTGAATGCTGGGGTGCACTCCATCACTTGGCAGTCATCATCATCATCATCTTCATCGTCATCATGCCCCTCAAGTCCAGAACTTCTATTTAGATCATGAGGAACAGTGCTAGAAGTAGAGCCTTGAGAAAACAAAGTGTGGTTAGCTATCTGGTTGTTCAAATTTACTTCAACATCACTCAATGAAAGAATGTTGGTAGACACATATTGCTGTTCAGCAGAGAGGTGAGAAGGCCCAGGACCGGCACTAATTGCAGATGACCATCCATGATCTGTTTTACGTTCGCTCCGACTAACATTATTTTGTGCACCGGAGGAGCTGGATTCTCCTAAATTCCAGCCAATTACATTCTGTCTTTCTTGGCTTACAGGACTAAGAAATTGTATGTTTGTCTCATTAGAAGGCACCATATACTCTGGTAGCCGACTTTGTGCAGGATTCCGCAAATTATTCCAACAAATCTGCTGATCTATACTGCCATCACTCGATGTTGAACCATGGTTGAAACTCAAAGTTTCTGGCAGGGAACCGATGGTACTCCGTTGCCCTTGCATTAGGTCTATACTCAATTCACAATCCCCAAAAGAATTTGAGATTGTAGTAGTGCAAGCAGGGCCTCAAACTACAGCTAAGCAGACCTGAAACAAAGTCAAAAACATAATTTTGACATAACCACTCCTTAATCTGAGTAAAGCAGGTAAATTAAGGCAGTATGTTAATAGGACGTGAGAATCAAAATTCCTGTTCGCATATTCTGATATATTAGGTAAGGAATAAGGTGGGAAAGAACACGTTTTTATGAAAGAGACATTAATTTGGTGACGAGCTCATAGACAAGCCTTAACCACTGCATTGATATATGACCTAATCTACTTGATGCCACAAGTTAAAACATATCATCCTCCCTGAGATATCTTTCTAAGTTGCATAGCGACGAGATTTTATAAGCCATATATGGGTACCAAAAACAAGACTTTATGCGATGAACAATATCACCTTAAACATCACAAACAGTAGAAAACAAGGAATAGATAATTGTGTTGAACACAAACCTAAACTCCGCCATACAATGAATGTAGCTGATTTCAATTAGATTGAGGCAACAAGAAAATTCTCAACAACAACAACATAACCAATATAGTCCCACGTGGGGTCTGGGGAAGGTAGTGTGTATGCAGACCATACCCCTACCTTGAGAAGGTGGAGAAGTAGCTTCTAATAGACCCTCAGCTAAGAAAAACATAATCACAGAAAATTTTCATCAACAAAAATTTGAAGAGCTTGATACCACAACTACTTCACGTACCAAATGCCATTATATAAAAGTCTGGAAAATAGCAGCCTTTAAATTGAAGCAAGGACAAAATGAAGCAATCACCAACTAGAAACCAGCATTTTACACTAGGAAAAATTAGGGCCTTCCCTAATCCAAAAACATTTCAAGTTAAAATTAAACATATGTACTAACCAATAATCACGGACGCAAAACTAAATACATCTGCAAACTTCAGAAAATCCAATATCCTTGATCAAAAAAGAAGTAATCTCTCTAAAACCATTAAAAATCAGATCTTTACTAGTAATAATTATCAAACATCAGAAAAAAGTTGTATTCTTCAATAGAAGAAGGTGGTTAACTCATCCCCCTCTAAATCAGCTTAATGTAGAAACATAGACAGCCAAAACATATATATAGTAAAGGTAAAAACTTTGTTTTTCAGCTTAATTTCCTGGAAAAAAAAGGAGCCTTTGAAGCATTAAATGCATACAGTCAAACAAGAAAAAATCGAACTTTTTATACAGCAAAACCAAGGGAGAAAAATGTCCATTGAAACATATATCATAAATAAATAAAAAAGTATTTGCAGATAAACCCAGAATCAGCATGAGAAAACCAAAAGCTTGAAACAAAGAAAGAAAAACCCAAAGAGAAAGCAACCAAAAAAAAAAAGATCGGCTGACAGAGGAAAAGGTATAAGAATTTTACCTGCAAAACTGCACCAGATGAAGCAACAGATCTAAGGTTACCACCTGAAAATCCAAAAGAAACGTTAGATAAAAAATGGTTGATAAATCTTTCACCTTTCTATAGAAAAACCCAGATAAAAGAACAATCAAAACAAGACAAACATACAAAAAGAATCACCTCTTAACAAGAAATGAATGAAGAAAAGAAGAAGAGAGAAAACATCAAAGATGAAATGGGAAAACAAGAATGAGAGAGAGAGAGAGAGAGAGAGAGAGAGAGAGAGAGAGAAAGAGAAATGAAAAGAGAGGTGGCCTGACCTGGTAGACTAAAGAGAGGGGACAGTAATCTTTAACACAAAAAACACACCCTTTAATAAAAAAGATTTATGACCCCAAAAATCAATCAGTTTCCAAACAGAGAATTAAATGAAATGGAAGGGGAAAAGAAAAGAAAAGAAAAGAAAAGAAATAAACAGAGGTAAATGGGAAGAGAAAAAAGAAATGAGTTGTTGTCTGATACAGTAAATGATAAGATGTCTAACTTTGAAAACTCACTTGTTTCAAGGCAAGAAAAAATAGAGTAAAAGTAGTGTCTACTACGTACTATTTCTTTGGATGGAAAATAAAAGTTAAGTTTCTCTCTTCTTGTCACACTGTCTCTCTCGTTTTCATCTTCACGCCAAAGCACCTGTCCCTCTTTCTAATCACATGTCTGTCTTTGTACTCTTCTCTTTTTTATATATTTAACGTCTTCCCCCGGATTTTCTGTGTATTTTCGGTCATACGTATTTTTTTCCTTATCTTTACATTCATTTTTCACTTTCTTTGGTTTACATGTGGAAGTTGGAATCATTTCCTCTTAACACTTGGAATATTACTAGTACCATTTTTTTTTTCCTATTATGTCTTTTATTTTACTCAAGGAATAATATCTACAGAGAAATGTAAATTGGGTATATAATTTATTTCAAATATTTATTATTGGAAAATTTGAAAAATTCGAGTTTGAATTCTAATATGATATTTTTTCCAAATTTTGAATTTTCGGTTATATAAGAATAATATCTATACATAAATATAATTAGGAAAATTAATTAATTTAAATATTTTTTAGTAGATTTTGAAAAAAGTAAGTTGTTATATGAAATCTTATTATCTGAATTTGATTCCAAATATGACATTTTTCAAATTTTGAATTTTCATTACTGTTAATACTGACAGCGAATGCACAGGAATAATATCTAAAATATAAATGAGGATAATTATTTAGCTTAAGTATTAATTGTAGGAAAAAATAAAAGTTCTAATAGATGTAGGAAATCCTATTATTTGAATTTGATTTCTAAGACCTTATTTCAGATTTTGAATATTCATTATTTCTCTTAATTTTCACTAAGATGTAGTTGAAAATTTTCATATTTTTTATATTTTCCATATTCTATATTTGATAATAATGGACTTTTAATTTCATGTTCTTATAGTCAAACTCATTTCCCTCTCTCTTCATGTTATTACTCCCTCTGTCTCAAAATGAACGGATGGAACTGAAAGACGATATTAAAATGCATAACTTCAGTGAAATTTTAGATATTAATTGTTGTAATTTTTAAAACTATATTAAAACATTTAAAACCGTTAAAAAGTATTACTGTACTACAAGTCAAAATTTGAATCATTAAAAAAGGTCAAAATTTGTTATATAGTTAATATTTTTAGATTATTTGTAATTACATAGTAGTAGAAAGTTATTTGAATTCTTAATAGTTATGTGGTTATATAAAATATATATCAAAATGAAAGTGTAGGAGGAATAATATCTAGACAGCAGTATAAATTTGGAAGATTATTTAATTTGAAATGTAATTAGTTTCAGCAAGAAAAAAAAAAAGATCCATCAGTTAGAAATTAGTAGTATTGGGAATTTGATTTTTAAATTATGGCTTCTTTCAACATTTTCATTATAACTCGTAAATCTGGTCAAGCTGCACTTGGAGTATTTTCTTTTAGGGAATTTTTACATTCCTATGTCACATATGAAACCTTATTACCATCATTGTTTAAGGTTTGATTTAATTACAAACCCGTATACCAAATTATCAATCCTATACCATACTTAATTAAGGGTCTAATTAATTGACAGTTTTTACTCCTTAATTAAAGGTATCCATATATCCCACGTTTCTCTATCCCCATAATTCCAAAGATATTCTCAACCGCAAGATATTCAAGCATGTTAATTATTTAGTTCCATATCTTCCAATGGTCGATGTTCACTGAGCCTTGTTAAGAAGTTCGAAGCGAAGAAGGCCTTTAACCCAAAGAGATCTTTACAGTCGACATCCAAGCATTTGATTTAAAGTTCGAAGCAAGATATTCTCTTCTTTCTGTTTCTCCATCTTTTCTTGTTTTTGTTCCTGCACGTCTTAGTTATTAGTAGCTAGCTGTATTATGGATCTTGAAACCCTATTTTTTGGGGGGATTTTTACATTACTATGCCACATAGGAAACCTTTTGTAGTCAAATTTTTTTTCAATATAAATTGTAGTTTAATTGTAGTATAAATATAGTAATTTGTAGATACTCTTAAAAACAATACAGCTTTATACAATACTTTATTGTAATTTTTTTGAAGAAATTTTGTAGGTCAAGAGAAAATTTGTAGTCAACGTTTTTCTCAACATAGATCGTAGTTTAATTGTAGTATAAATGTAGTAATTTTGTAGATACCCTTAAAAACAATACAGCTTTATACAATACTAAAACTGATTTGTAGTTTATTTGTAGAAATTTTGTAGATGAATAGAAAATTTTGTAGTCAATATTTTTTATAAATTTTGTAGGTCAAGAGAAAATTTTGTAGTCAACATTTTTTTCAACATAGATCGTAGTTTAATTGTAGTATAAATGTAGTAATTTTGTAGATACCCTTAAAAACAATACAGCTGTATACAATACTAAAACTGATTTGTAGTTTATTTGTACTTTTTTGTAGAAATTTTGTAGATGAATTGAAAATTTTGTAGTCAACATTTTTTTCAACATAGATCGTAGTTTAATTGTAGTATAAATGTATTAATTTTATAGGTACCCTTAAAAATAATACTGCTTTATACATACTTAAACTGATTTGTAGTTTATTTGTAGATAAATGTAGGAATTTTATAGATATTAACATAAAATCAGACTTCCTCTTCTCCATTCCTTCTTCTTCTCCAAAAATACAGAGATGAGACCCATTTTTTATAATCAGATTTTTCCCATTCAATTGTAGCATGATTGAGATTTTGGACACGATTGAGTGTTGTTGTTGAGGTATTGTTCTATATTTTATTGTTTTTTTATTTGTGTATTGAGAAAAAAAAAGATGAAGAACGGATTTGATTTCAGTTTGTTGAAGCTTTTAGTCTTTTTTTTTTTTTTTGAATTACGAAAAAAATTCGGGAGAGATCAGATAAAGGATTTGCATTCAAATTTGAACTGAAGATCGCTAAATCAATTAGGATATTCTTTTCTTGATTTTTAGCGCGCCATATTAGGAAGATTCAGCTACTATTAATTACTAATAAATGAATGGTATAAAAATTGTAGAAAAACAGTGCACAGGGCGGGTAATTTATATACTATGCACATATTTGATAATAAGGTTTCATATATGGTATAGATAAGAAAAAATCCCTTTTAATTTGAATTACCCAATTCAGATTTCGGTATTGGTTATAGATATTCAATTTCCCATATAATGCTCTTTAATTCAAACTTATTTATGTTCATGCTATCACTTCCTCTGTCCAAATTGGAACACGGAGTTAACACACCTAGCTTCCCGTTTGGCCATAATTAGAAATTCCTTTTTTTTGAAAATTAGTTTTAGGCTACGCGCGATGCATGTTTACGAGATATCGATGTGTATAAAATTATAAAAAATACAAATCCTTGAAAATAAAATTTTAAAAAAACATAAGCTCTTGAAAATAACAAATATTGATCATATTTAGTCAAAAAGTAGTGAATGGACGGGATGAGTATGAAAACAACCAAGATAATTTTAAAAGATCAATGTTCTATCATGATTACCTTTTTTATTTAATTTCGTATCAAAATGATTGTCTATGTACTTATTATAGACATGTCAACTACAAAAAAGAAAAAGAAAATTAGAGAAGGACCAATTATGTGGCTAAATAATAAAAATTCATCGCTAATCATATTCCGTGACAGAATTAGTGACGGATTATAAAAATTTCTTATCAGCTACAAGATGAATTTTGTAACAAATTTCTATTTTGTAGAGTCAAATTATATAATACATTTTCTTATTAATAATATTAGTTTCTTTTTTTACCAAAAAAAATATTTCCCAATTATTTAACGGGAATATAAAATTATGGTAATTTAGGTACTTCAATAAATTAATTAAGATGATTAATTTTTATCACAAAAACAATTTCTGTTCTTTCCAAAAATATTAATATTAAAAAAAACTCTTTGATTTAGTGCTCCTAAATATTAGAAAGTTTTTTATTTTACAATTTTATCCAATGTAAAATAAGTTTTTAGAGGGTAAAAAAGATGATGACATCTCACAAAAGGCGTTCGTGCTTTTAATATAGTATAGATATAGATAGATAGATAGATTAGTGTTTGGTCATGAAATTTTCGATTTTCACTTGAAGATGAATTTCGGAATTTTTTGAAAATTAGAAAAATTCTAAAAAGCTACTTTTTAAATTTTTCACTTCACATCACTCACGAAAATTCAGAAATAGCCCAAAATTTATATTCATGTCTAAACACAATTCTAATTTTCAAATACCATTTTCACTTAAATTTTTTTCACTTTTATTCTTAAATTTTACAATTCTTATGTCCAAACGCCCACTTATAATTTTAATATAATTTCCTTAACTTTTGAAATAATATTTACGCATTTAGAAATTCATTATAAAAAAAGATATTATAAGTCAGAACATGTTATAGTAAAAAATAATTCAAAATTATTTGAAACTTTCTCAAGTACACAAAGCAATTTAATTCTTGAAGGGTGTTGATGTCATATAAAATATGGCAAATGAAGTCCGGTTATGTTTAATGACGGAGCCACACGTATTCGGAGGTTGTCAATTGACACTTCTTTCATTGAAATATTATAAGAAAAAACACTTATACAATGGCATGATTTTGAAGTTATAAACACATAGAGGTCGTTTGGTAGAGTGCATTAGAGAAACTAATGCATATATTAGCTCTGTGTATTAGTTAAAACTTAGTTTGGTATAATTTTCAACCTATGTATAACTAATACAAGCATTAGTTATGCACTGTATTATGCTATGTATAGCTAATGCATAGCAAATCATGGCATTAGCAATAACAAGGCTATTAATGCATGCATTAGCATGGCTAAAGGAAAGATTATCCTTGAAGTCCCCTAAAGCTAAATAATATGGAGGACATTTTTGTAAACAAAAAATTTTCTTAATGAGTGGGTCCTACAATGAAATGTAGAAATGTACTTACCAATTGCATTATGGCTCTAATAGATTTTCTATACGAAAATATCTCATGTACTATTATAACTTTAGACCAATTCTTATTTTCCATGTTTTTCCCACTTTAAATGTTGGGTAGTGACCGATACATTACCAATTAATCCCTTGGAATTCCCAGAAAATGGAAATTACTTGTGCCCTCATTAGGTGTTGGCCTGGGGCTTTAACAAGTTCTTTTTTTTTTT